>NW_007067352.1:10311-27533 GCF_000164805.1 Carlito syrichta | reverse complement strand
TCACCTCTAGCATAACTAATATTAGAGGCACTGCCTGCCCAGTGATATATTTATTAAACGGCCGCGGTATCCTGACCGTGCAAAGGTAGCATAATCACTTGTTCTCTAAATAAGGACTAGAATGAATGGCCACACGAGGGTTTTACTGTCTCCTACTTTCAATCAGTGAAATTGACATCTCCGTGAAGAGGCTATTGTCTCAGAAAATATTTACATAGGACTGTTTGAGAATAACAAAAGATAAGTAAACAACATGTCACCATGCCCAGTCCCTAAGAACCCACCTCTACCCTATGCCCATCCCACATATGCACACTTCCCTGATGAATTACCATAGGATAGTTTAGCAGTTCTTACCCTTTAAGAGTAAGAGCAATCTGATTTACACATGTACACAAAAAAAATTTTTTTAAGAATGTCACTTGATGATTAAGAGCTCCTTGTTCTACCTTAGATAGCTAAGTTACTCATTTGACTGCATCTTAAGATATCTGAATATTGAATGTCCTGTTTTAAGTCCTTTTATCTCATGTCTTTATGAGGTTCTCATATGGAAACAAAGAAAGCTGGAATAGAACAAAGTCAAAATGTAAATTCTATTATATGGTAATATTAAAGGGGAACTATTACATAAGAATTTGCTTCCCAGCAAATCAAAAAAGTAATTTAATTTTTAAAACATGTCCTGTTCATCCTAAGCAAAATTTCAGAATGTGCAATTTCAATGAGTCATGTTTATACATTAATATGTTTGAGTATTTTCTAAGTGTTTTGATTATCAGACTTAGTTGCAAAGAATTAACATTGGCGGAGGCACTTAGAATTGATCATGAAGGGAGAAATACAGTCCCGTTTCATTTTGTAACACATACCGCCATGAACTACCAAATGAAACCTGAAAGAATCTAACTTCTTCACAGTTCTTTGAGGAAGAACATATCATCACATTTTTTAAAATCCATGAATTTGGGGTCTCCTTTTTTTAAATATGAAAGCTTGAGTTTGTATCCTGACTCTGTCATTTACTAATTGTGTCACCCTAGGCTAGTTCATTAGCTTGTCTTTAGTCTTTAGTCTTCTCAACTTCAAATGAAGGATGGTGGAGTAGATAAATTATTTAATCCACTCATAATAAAGATTTGTCATCATCTCTGTCAGCCCAGAAAGCATGCTTATAGTACTCAAGGGTCAACCTACAGCCTACCTGTGGCTCTTCAGATACACACAGATGCTAGGTTCTACCCCAGACTTACTGAGTCAGAACTCCCTGGGGAAGAAGATTAGAGCACCTGGATTTTATAAAAGCTAAACCCAGCCTTTGGATGTATTCCCTTGGTTTGGAAATACTGTGTTAGGAAATCAGGGGCTAGAAAAACGTTGAAAATTCCCACAGACTAGGGGGCTCAAACTTGAGAAGAAACGCAAAAGGGCAACTTCTAGAAGCTGTTCAAAACAGTTCAAGAGACAGCTTACCACAAGTGAAAGGTAAGCAAAGGGCATAGTTAAGGCCTCAATAAAGACAGTAAAAAGAAAGAAATCAAATTAGTTGACTGGAAAATAGCACCAGATTCTATCAGATATCTACCAAGACTGTAGGCTCCCTGAGGGCAGGACCATCAGTGATAGGACCATATTATTTCTGAATACCTGATGACTAGAAGCAAAAACAAAGTGGTGATTCAAAACTTTTCATTTTAATTACATATCCTATGGTCTATAGATTGCACTACTAATTTATCTTAAAGGAAAATTCTTTGTTTTGAGTGAGAGCGGATATTGGTTTGATGAATGCTAGTTGGTCACAGCCATATATAGTTGTGACTTCTTACCTCAACTAGTAGCTTGCTGATGATGTAACTTTGGATTTCAGTAAAGTAATCCAAAAGGAGATATTTTCGACTAATATATATATATATATATATTTTTTTTTTTTTTTTTTGAGTCGGAGTCTCACTCTGTTGCCCAGACTGGAGTGCTGTGGCGCACGCATGGCCACTCCAGCATTGACCTGGTGGGCTTGGGGGATCCTTCCACCTCAGCCTTCCAAGTAGCTAGAACTACAGGCACATGCTGCCACACCCAGCTAATTTTTGATTTATTGTAGAGACGAGATCTCACCAAGTTGCCTGAGCTGGTCTCAAACCTGCATGCTCAGGCAATCCACTCTCCTCGGCCTCCCAAAATGCTGGGATTACAGGCTGAGCCACTGACTCTGGCCAGATTAAAACATTCTTAATGCAAAAGGCTGCCCCATGGGTACAATGTGGCACTGCTCCAATTAATTTAAGGGATTTCTGGTTTCCTCTGGCAAGCTTGGAGATGTGGATTAGGGCAGAAACTATGATGTGGGTGAATGGGAAGAAGAGAGTCTCAAAGGTGGTCAAGGCTCAGGGAGAGAGGTGGTCAGTGTGGGTCCCAGGGAAAACACTGGCCATGGACCTTAAGTACAGGGATCGTTGACAATAATCATAAAATGCCGCACCCTGGTTTGTTTCCTTTTGATGTCCTTACAATTTAAAATTCTACAAATCACTTCCGGTGTGCTTCTAGGAATGGGGATGGGTCTCATGTAGTCCCCTTGAGCATTGTGGCTATGAAGAGAAAGCAAGAGGAGAACTAGCTGCTATTTGAAGTAAGTGACAAGTAGCAATCAAGCAAATGTCAGCATGCCCCAAGATTTATTACAAATACTTGGTTTACTGAAGAAATATGGGATATGAGTTAAATCATTTTATTGGACACTTAAGCAAAGGGTAATCCTGAAAAGATGGGGGAAATTTTGGTGATGCTAAGAATTACCTTGATATTTTCTGGGCACATAATGGAGATTGAAAACACAGGAAGGATGAACAGTTAAGAACAAGGGTTGTAGAAACAGATTTAAGTCTGAATCTCAATTCTGCCAAGAGACCTTGAAAAAGTTTCTTAAAATATGGAAGCCTCTGGTTTTTTGTTTTTGTTGTTGCTGTGGTTTGTTTAAAATGGAAAAAATGAGGATAATTTAGTGGAATCATGCTTATAAACACATCTGGCATGTAATAAATATTCAATAAGTATTTTCTCTTAGGTTTTTGTTTTATCTGAATGTGAGAGAACAATATTAGATATATTATCAAAAGGGCTATAAATTCTTCCAAGGAATGCCTAAATTCCTGATCAATACACCAGGGGGGCGGAGGGGGGAACCTCAACATGGTCTAAACTAGCTCTATTCATTTCTGAAAAAGCAGTGTGAAACTTCTGACACTGCCAAGTTACGATGACCTGCTCCTTTCTCCCTCCTGCTTCTAGATAGGACAGCATTAAAACCACCCCCAGAGTTTCTATGTCTATTCCAAGAGCTCACCAGTGGAAAACATTCCACTAGTTCCTTCAGTCCCCCATTCCAGTGCCCTTTTCTTTTTTAAAAAAAAGTGCTACTTTAAGTTAATGTCTATATTATGTAAGAGAAAAGGCTTATGTTGTTCATAGGACTGAGGTTTCACAATTTTAGAAAATGATATTACAGCAGGAAACCTAACCATGCCCAGATTTATACTTGCCAGTCACTTCTTGTTTTATTCAAGAGTCTTTCAATACAAAAACTAACAGGAAGCTAACTCAAATTACCACGAGAAAAAAAAGGAATATGTTGGTTTATTTAATGAAAAATCCAGGATTTGGTCTACATTGAAGCACAATAGAAACAGATGTTCACAGTATTCTCCTAAAAGCTCTCTCTTGCTCTTTCTATTCCTCATTCTGCATTCCCTGGTGTTAATGTCAATCTTTGAAAGGTGTTTTCCTTATAGCTCCTGATCTCAGAAAACAGGACCATTTTTTTTCTTTCTCATCAGACCAAATATCAGCTATCTCTCACTCCCCTCTTCTCCACATAATTCCCAACTAATAGAGGTATATGTAAGGAACAACAGCCAAACAAGAGACAAAGTGCCAGTGTCCTCCTTTCCCCCAATTAAAAAAAAACTAAAATTCTCTTGGTAAAACCCAAGTTAGAAGATATAGTTTAACCCTGGATTCTTCAGTAAGGTTTTTTGCTTTTTCTCCCTCAAATTTAAGATGATGTGCTCTGAAGAATTAACCCTGGATTATTGACCCAATCATTTCCAAAGACAAAAGAGGGAGAACAGAAAACTTGGGCCTACTTTGAACAAGGAAGTGCTGTACACAATGATTCATCCCATTATGAAATACACATGCTCTTCAACTTCTGATGAGGTTACATTCCAATAAACCCATGATACATGGGGAATAGTGTAAGTCAGAAATGCATTTAATACACCTAGCCTACTGAACACTATTAGCTTAGTCTACCCTACCTTTAAAATCTTCAGAACACTTACATTAGCTGACAGTTGAACAGAATCATCTAACATAAAACCTATTTCATATTTGAATATCTTGGGTAATTTATTGAAAATTATGCAAACGTGTGTAATTTATTGTCACTGAAAGTGACAAACAGAATGATTGTATGAGTACTCAAAGTATGTTTCTACTGAATGAGTACCAATTTCACACCATTGTGAAGTTGAAAACCCTAAATTGAACCATTATAAGTCAGGGACCATCTACATGGCCCAAGGATCGGTTACATTGGCAATTTGGGGGCTGGAGGTGAGCAGAGCTAGAAAAGAACATGGAAGAACACCCCCTCAACATTTGTACACCTCTTTCAGGACTCAGCATGATTTTGACACAGAAATAAGATATCCAAGTTTGAATTGCATGAAACTACACACTAGGAACGAGGCAGAGGGAATTCCCCACCTGCAGAATACAATTGTGAACCATCCATGCTGGAAGAGGTCCTTTCCACAAAGGTTCAGCACCAAGGGAAGCTTGTTTGTCCCACGGCTTCATCCTGCCATGGTTCATTTCCCACTTCGTTATAACCCAGCTTCAAAAGAATTAATTTGTCCTTTGGAACCAGCCCTCTGTGGTTACTGCCTGCAGGAACATCCCACCATGAAGCTTGTTTTGATAATGCTCATTATCAAAATCTCAGGAATGGCATTTTCATTTCAAAATGTAAATATACAGAACTGCATTTCACACTGTTAAGAATCTAGAATAAAGCCATTTCAAGTGTATCTACGAAACGCACATTTCTTAATGTACTTTTGGCATCTTACCTTTTTAAAAAAACCTTTAAAATGATTAGTTCTGTGACTAACAGTGCCCATTTGATTCACTTTGCAATCTGTCTGTCCCCATCTCAGTGTCTCACAGTGACCATCCTTAGTGGAGGGTGTCCAGCCAAAGGTTGTTATTCCAAAACTCACTGTTTCTTTTCAAGCTGCCATCTGGCCCTCACATTCTCTGCAGATAACTCCACTCCCTGCTTTGAAGAGTAGCTAGATGCCATTCATCCAATATTAACTCTCTGAATTTCTCTTTCTCTTATATAAGAAGTTATTTTTCTTTCTGTGTCCTCACCCTTCTGCTCCAGAAGGGCCTTCTGTTCCAGAAGGGCCTTCTGTTCCAAGGTTTATGACTTTTTGAGAGTTCCTGATATCATCCTCCCCTTTTGTTCTCTCTCTTCTCTTTCTGACACTAGCCTATTTCTCTATTTTTGTTTTATTTCTTTGTTTGTTTTAGAGGCATGGAGTATATATAAAAATTTGCTGTATAAGTAAATTGTATGAAGGTAGGATTTGGGCTCATAGCAAGCCCTCTTCCCCCAGTAACGAACATATTGCCCAGTGGGTGGTGGTGTATGCTTTATCCTCCCTCCCTCCTCTCCTCCTTTATCAGCAACTGTTGTTCCCACTGTTGTGCCCACATGCCCAATGCTTAGTGCACACTTATGAGTGAAAACATGAAGTACACCGTTTTTGTTTCTCTGATAGTTCACTTAAAGTAATGCATCCATGTTACTGCAAAGGACATGATTTTGTTCCTTTTATGGAGGCATAATATTCCATTCTGTGTCAGTACCACATTTTCTTTATCCAGTACACTTGCAATGGGCTTCTGAGTTGGCTCCATATTTTTACTATTGTGAATAGTGCTGCAATGAACTTACGTTTGCAGGTGTCTTTTTGGTAGAGTAATTAATGATCCTTTGGGTATGTTTCCAGAAGAGGAATTGCTGGATCATATGGAATCTCAGTTTTTAGTTATTTGAGAAATCACCACACTGCTTTCCACAGAAGCTGAACTAGCTTACATTACCACCGATAGTGTAGAAGGGTTTCCTTTTCTCCACAGCCTTGCCAACACCTGTTGTTTTTTTGACTTTTTAATAATAGCCATCTTGACCAGAATAAGGTGGTATCTCATTTTAGATTTGACTTACCTTTCTCTGATAATTAGGAAAGCTGAACATTTTTCAAATGTTTATTAATTACTTGTATGTTTTCCTTTAGAAAATGTCAGTTCTAGCTGGGCTCGGTGGCTCAGCCTGTAATTCCTCGCCTTTGGGAGGCTGAGGTGAGTGGATTGCCTGAGCCTGCGGGTTCGAGACCCGCCTGGGCAACTTGGCAAGACCTCATCTCTACAATAAATCAAAAACTAGCTGGGTGTGGTAGTGCATGCCTGTAGTTTCAGCTACTTGGAAGGCTGAGGTGGAAGGATTGCTGGAGCCCAGCAGGTCGAGGCTGCGGTGGCTGGGAGCGGCCACTGCACTCCAGCCAGGGCAACAGAGTGAGACTCCAAATCAAAAAAAAAAAAAAAAAAAGAAAATATCCGTTCCGTCCTTTGCCCACTTTTTAATGGGGTTACTAGTTTTATTCCTGTAAATTTATATGACTTTCTTATACATCTTGGATGTTCAGAATTTGTTGGGTGCATAATTTACAAATATTTTTCCCATTCCATGGGTTGTCTTGATGATTTATTTTGCTGTGCAAAAATTATAGTTTCATAAGGTCCTACCTGTCAATCTTAGTTTTTCTTGCTTTTGCTTTTGAAAACTTGTGTATGAATTCATTGCCCAGGTCTATATCCAGGAGGCTGTTTCTCAAGTTTTCTTCTAAGATTCTTATAGTCTAAGGTTTCACATTTAAGTTTTTATCCATTTTGAGTTAGTTTTTGAATATGGTGATAAGGAGGGACCCAGTTCATTCTTCTGCAAGTGGTTAGCCAGTTTTCCCAGCACTAAATATATTTTTTTCTAAATATGATTTCCTTTCCTCAATATTTGCTTTTGTTGGCTTTTTTAAAGATAAGTTGGTTGAAGGTCTGTGGTTTTATTTTCAAATTATCTGTCCTCTTCCATTGGTCTTTGTGTTTATTTTTGTACCAGTACCATTCTATCTTGGTTATTGTAGCCTTGTAGTGAAGTTCAAAGTCTGGGAGTGTAATTCCCCCAGCTTTGTTCTTATTGCTGAGAATTGCTTTACTTCTTTGTCTCTTCTGGGTCTGTGAAAAACAATGCTGCTAATTTGATAGGGATTGCACTGAATCTGTAGATTGCCTTGGGTAGAATGGGACATCTTGATGATATTGATTTTTCCATTCAAGACCATGGGATGTTGTTCCATTTGTTTGTGTCTTCCTTGATTTATTTGAATAGTATTGTGTAGTTCTCATTGTAAAGACCTTTCATCTCTGGTTAGATGAATACCACAGTAGTTTAATATTTTTGTAGCTATTGTGAATGGGATTATGATTTTTTATTTGGTTCTCAGTCTGCTTGTTGTATAGAAATGCAACTGATTTTTGCACACTGATTTTGTATCCCTAGACTTCACTGAAGTAGATTATCAGTGCAAGAATATTTTTAGCAGACTCTCTAGTGTTTTGTAGGTACAGAATCATATTACCTACAAAGAGGTAATAATTTAACTCCCTCTTTTCCTATTTTGATATCCCTAATTTCTTTCTTCTGACTGATTGCTCTGGATAGGACTTCCAGGACTGTCGGGAGTGGATGTGATGTGGGGAGCAGACGAGTGCTGTCTGTAGCAGGCCTTGAGTAAAGGCCCCAAGGGAAGGCAAGGTCTCGCTTGGTAGCTCTGCATCCTAGCCAAAGGCAAGGCATGCAGCCTGCTACATGGAACGGCGTTTCAGATGCCCACACATCCAGGTGTACATAGCATAAATAAAGCCTTAGTTACAAGATAACCATGGAACAGCTCACTTTTAGGTAGCAACAAAATTCTGTTATAGCTCCCTCACAGACCTTGAATCCCTTCCAATTTCCTTTGTGCTTGATTATAAAATAAACATGCTTTGCTAGTTCGGGGCCACTTCTCCTCTGTCAGAGGAAAGTGTCCCACCTGGCTCCAGCTTTTCTTTATGTCTTTGTGTCGTCTTTCTTAATATCTCGCCGCTCTCTCTTGGAACCCTCAAGGCTGCCGTGCAGTCCACAGCACAGTACTATGTTAAATCGGAGGGGTGAGAGAGGGAATCCTTGTCTTGTTCCACTTCTTAGGAAGAATGCTTCCAGCTTCTACCCATTAAGTATGATATTGGCTGCACTTTTGTCATAGATGACTCCTATTATTTTGAGGAATGTTCCTTTGATGTCTAAATGTTTAAGGATTTTTGTCAAGAAAGGATGTTGAATTTTATCAAATGCTTTTTCTACATCTATTGAGATAATCATGTGGTTCTTGATTTTACACCTATTTATGTGGTAGATTACTTTATTGATTTGCATATGTTGAACAAGCCTTGCTTCCCAGGAATTTTGCCTACCTGGTCATGATGATTGATCCCTGTAATAAGCTGTTGCATGTAATTTGCTAGAATCTTTTTAAGAATTTTTGTAACTTTGTAAATTGGGTAAATTGGCCTAAAGTTTTCTTCTCTTGTTAAGTCTTTACCATTTCCGGGTATCATGATAATATTGTCTTCAAAGAATGAGCTACGGAGAATTCCTTTCATCTCAATTGCTTGGAATACTTTCAGTAGGTTTGGTATCAGCTTTTCCTTGTACATCTTATAGCATTCAGCTGAGAGACCATCTGGCCTAGGGCATTTTATGAGGAGAAGATTTCTTAATACTGTCAGTTTCTTGGATTTTACTGATCTGTTTAGGGTTTCAATTTCTTCCTGTTTCAATCTTGAGTGGCTATGTGAAGCCAGAAGTTTCTCCATTTTCTCTAGTTGTTTCTAGCTTACTCGCATAAAGTGTTCAGAATGATCTCTGGTAATGTTTTGTATGTCCTCAAGGTCAGTTGTAACATTGACTTTTTCTGTTTCTAGTTGTGTTTATTTAAATTATGTCTCTTTCTCTCTCTCTCTCCCTCCTCTTCCTCCTTCCCTTCCTTCCTCCCTCCCTCCCTCCTTTTTTCCCTACCTCAATCTTTTTTTGTTAGTCAGTCCAGAGGTCTGTCACACTTATTTATCCTTTCAAAGAACCCACTTTTTGTCTCATTTATTCTTTGTAAGGTTTTGGGGGGGGTTCTATTTCATTCAGCTGTGATATTATTTTGATGATTTGCATTGTTCTACTGATTCTGGGATTGAATTGCTCCTGACTTTCAATTCTGGGAATCTGTTTATTTCTGTCTTTATTTCTGTGTTAAACCAAAAGTCATACATAATCACACTGTTTAATGTCCATGTATTTGTGTTTTTGGGGGTTTCTGTTGATGATGAAATTTATTTTAAATGTACTGTGGTCTAAGAAAATGCTGAGATAATTGCAACATTTTTGAGATTTGTTCACACAGGATTTATAACTGAGTATATAGTCAATCTTGGAGCATGTTCCATGTACTGATGAATTGTGGAGTTAGGTGAAGTGTTCTGTAGATGTCTATTAAATCCATAGTTGAGTTGCCTTTTGATCGTTTATTATTTTAAAGTCTGTTTTGTCTGATTTATGAAAAGCTACTTCTGTTCCTTTTTGTCTTCCATTTGCCTAAAATTTCTTTCTCTACCCTTTATCTTGAAACTGTGAGTGTCATCTGTAGTGAGACTGGTTGCCTAAAGGCAGCAGAAGGATAGACCATGCTTCTTAATCCAATTTACCACTCTATTCTACTTGAGTCCCTTAACATTTGAGTTAATTATTGACATGTGGGGATTTGTTCCTGTCATATTGCTATTAAGAGACTGGTTTGCCTTTTAGGTTTTGTTGTTGATTTGTATGGTCAGTAAACTCTGTGCTTTCCTACACTTTTACGCTGAGTGAAATTATTTTTCATTTCTGTGCTTAACTTTCTTAAGCATCTTCTCAAGGGCTAGTATGGAGGTAGCATATTCGCTTAGGGATTGTATGTCTGGGAAGGATTTTAATTCTCCATTAATGAAGCTTAGCTTGGTGGGGCAGAATATTTTTGACTGGAATTGCTTTTCTTTAAGAATATTAAAGATGGAACTCCAGTCCCTTCTGGCTTGTAGTGTTTTTGCTGAGAGGTCAGCTGCAATTCTGATGGGTCTTCCTTGGTAGGTGGCGTATCCCTTCTGCTAGCTGCCTGCATGATTTTTCTTGGCAGTCAGATTATTACGCACCTTGGCATGGTCTTCTCTTACAATATTGTGCAGGAGTTCTCACTCTTGTGTCTGCATGGTAGCCTCTCTAGTGCAATAAGGGAAACTGTCTTGGCTAACATCATGAAAGGCTTGTTCCAGGGTGCTCTCAGTTTCCCCTTCTTTCTCAAGAATGCCAATTACCATTATATAATCCCAGACCTCTCATAAGCTTTGCTTATTCTTCCCAAGTTCTTTCTCATTGTTTTGTCAGACTGGGCTAGGTCAGTAATTCAGTCCTCAAATTCTGAAATTCTCTTATTTGCTTGGGCTATTCTGCTAAGACTTGTTATTGTGTTTTGAAATTCCAGGAAAGAATTCATTTCCAGAAGTTCAGTTTGGTTCTTTCTTAGAATGGCCATACCAGTTTTCAATCCTGCACTGTTTTCATAGCCTGGATGATTTCTGTGTCCACTCTCTTGTGAGCCTCACTGCATGTCCTTGCCAGCTATATCTTGAATTCTATGTCTATCATCAGGGACAGGAAGTTCTGAATGGGTTCCATTGCTTGGGGATCTGGGAAACCCTTCTGTGGGTGTAAGCTCATTAGGCTCTGGAGTTTGCCAGTGTTTTTTCCACTGGTTCTTTCTCATCTGTGTTGGCAGACTCTTCTCTTTTTATATTTTGTTTTGTTAATTTTTTTTAATTCAAATTGGCACTATTAGGGTGGCAGTTTGTGGGGTTTTTTGATTTTTTCATTTGTTTGTTTTACCTTACCTCCTCCTCTGTGGGAGGGGCAGCAGTGGCAGGAAGGGTGGTGAACTGGGGGGAAACTTCTGGCACTGCTTCACTGGTGCAGTTTTTAGGGTGGGGCAAGTCCTTTCCTCTAGTTTAGAGGATTTCCCTCCCTCTGGCACAAGTGCCAGGGAGTTCTAGTGGCCCCCTTCCCAGCCCATGTGCCCCATCAGCAGGATTGTTCTTAAGGGTGTGAAGTGGGCTCCTCCCTTCCAGGTGGCACTCCTTCTTTTATCCAGAGACTGACTGGAAGCAGCTGTCTCCTTAGTGGAGAGTTGGTATTTATTCCTCAGTCAGCAGGTGGACGGGGCCACCGTTGTTGTGCTGCCCCAGGGTGTCCACCTCCTAGTTCCTGCCCTGCTCCATAGGAAGGGGTATTGCAGTAATGGAGGTCTCCTGAGGGAAAGCCACCTTGCAACCCTGATCTGGGGCCACAAAGGACACAAAACAGAAAAACATCCCTGAAGAGTGTATGTCACCCTTGCCTGATGCTAGAGGGGGGGAAGAGGGATGGGGAACTGCCCGTGCAGCACAGATTACCCTCACAGCCTGTTGTCTGTGGGGCTCCACCCTTGGGGAGTAGTTGGCGGCTGTCACCAGGGCTTTCTGGGAACTGGGGTTTTCAGGCTCACAAGGATCTCGCAGTGCCCTTGCCCCAATTCAGGGCAGCTTTCTGTGCCAGATCAGTGCAGCAGTGCTCCCACAGTAGGAAGGACTGTCTCTCCCTTATCTGAGATGGCAGAGGCTTGCATGATGTGTGTGAAGAAAAGCTCTCTTTCACTCACACGTTCCATTTCCCAGTGCACTCTCTTATTTTTCTTCAGTCTAGAAATATGCTCAGGTCTCTCCATCCTAAAAGAACAAACAATTCAATAAGTAAAAAACCAATTCTTATCTTCAATACAAGATTTTTCTTCAAGCAACTATTTTCTCCTTTCCATCATTTTCAGACTGCTTAATATAGCAGTTTTCCCTTGTTCTTGGCCATTTCTTACCTTTTCTTTATGCCTCATAACTGCAACCTAGTTTTCACAAATCTATCTTATCTCTTATTTTAATTCTTCATCCCACCGTTCACTTCTTCATTACTTGTCATGAAGAGAAACCAGTACCATTGTATCCCATCACTTAGCAAATACTTAGCACAGATTTGTTGCTCAATTAACATTTGCTCAATTGAGAAATAATTCTTTGTTACTGTTGACAATTCGTTTAACCTCACCACTCTCCTGGCTTCTGCGATACCTGTATATCTCTAGTTTTCTATTCTCTCTGTTTCTTGTCCTTCTCTTTCTTATCTAGTTTCTACTTGTTGAATGTAGACATTTCCTAGAATTATTTTCCTGGCTTTTCTTCTCATCCATATTCTCTATCAATAAAATCATCATTCTGAAGATTTCAAATCTTGCATGTTTGGAGATTCATATTTGGTCTTGCTAAGCCTAACTTTTCCTGAATTCACACCCATGTTTCCCACAATGATGCTCTGCCAAAGTCTTCAATTATCCTTGCCCTCACCTAAAGTCATTATCTCCCCGATGCAAGCCTACTGATTCCCTTCTGTTCCTTATTTCCACTCCTAGTATCACCAATTACCCAGGTTCAGGGCTCCCTTTGTGTTATCTCTCACATCTGTACAAACTATACACCTGGTGCTGTAAAAGGCACTAGAGATGTAAATATGGAGACAACACTGTGCCTGCCTGCTTTCCAAAGGTATTATAATCTACTCAGGTAGACCAAAATGTAAATATATAATTCCAATGTAAAATGAAGATGGCAGTGATGGAGGTATGCCCTTGAGGCTATCAGAGAACACAAGAGAAGCTGATTGCTAAATATGGTGGTGGCAATGGTAAATATAGTGAAGCAATCTTGAGAAGGACAGTCATGGAAGTTTTTCTAGAAGATCTAGTCTCTGATCTTAGTCTTGATCCAAGATATACCCTTTATGCCAAAATATCCAGAAATCCTGGCCTCTAATTGTAAATGTTAAGCATTCATGAGAGCTGAATGACCCAGATAAAGATAAACTATATTTTTTTAAAAATACAACATGTATTAAAAAAGATTGGTGGATATGCTCCTCCTATCTTCCCTGATAATGATCTGATATTTGTCATGAATTATGGGTTGTTACGGTGATGAAAGGAGGCTGAATTTTGAGGGAACTGTACAGTGATGAAATGTGAAAAGGGATTTTTTAAAACATGTAAACATTCATCCAAATGCACCTACTTCGATGGTGCCACCAAATGTCTTTACATCAAAAAAATGTATACTTTAAAATTCTTTGTGCAATATCAGTTTATTTTCTCCTCATAGCTGAAAGAACTCAAGTGAACATTGCTAACATAAAGAAATAGAGTTGCAGGAACTATTTTTAAAGTTATATTTCACTGGAATGTCAAGTACAAAATATATAACATGAAAGATGGAGCAAAAAATGTACTTTCTAAGGTATACCAGGCAGCATAGGCTCTAACATGCAAACTAAGGTCAGATGTGTTACTTTTCTGAGATCACATTAGTTAGGGATCAAGCAGAACTACAACCCAGGTCTTCCTATATTAAGTCCAGGGTTTTGTCGACTATGAATTCCATATCAGAATCCAGAAGCTGAGAACTGGAAGCAATTTTGGAAATCAACAAATTCAGCCTTCTTCATTCCTTCTTTTAGATACATATATATAAATCAGTGGGGTTCAGAAAGGTGAAAATTCTTACTCAAGACCTCATTGCTCTATAGTGACATAAACAGGATTCTGTGGTCTCCTGGCTTCCCATGTTACTGTTTTGTTTTGGTTTTTTTTCTGCAATTACTTACCTACTCTAAGTGTCAGTTTAATTTAATTGCATGAACAGCTATGGTTATTATCTTTTTTTGTTGTTCCAAAAATATCTTATGCTATTTCTTCATAAACTGGAAAAGAACCAGTGACATGAGGTGGGGAGAGAAGAATTGGCAAGAGAGATCATTTCTAATGGAGCAGTATTTACCACTAATATAATTAGAATTGTGAGTATATGGTAATAACAAATGCAGAACCACATTTTGGTCAGTTTTATTATTGCTTTTCAATTCAAAAACAGTGTGCTTTTTTCTTCTTTTCCTGCACCAGGAATGGTAATTATAAAGTGTCAGTCTTTCCAGACTGGATTCTGAAAAGCGCAAAAGGAATGAAAGAAGCAAACATGCCCAGGTAGAAGATGATGCCAAATATAAAATAATCTCCACTTTTCCTGTGAAGAGATACTTTGAATAAAAAGGTTTGGCCACCTTGATTATGTATTCTTTTAGGGATATAGATGAAATCATTAGCAACTCCATAAAAGTGGAGTTTGTTCATTTTTATATAAATATTTAAAATCACATATCTTGTAAAAATCACATAAAATAAAAATTAGCATAGCAATTTCCAAATTTTGCTTATTTTTTCACTCCTACATTGCATGAAACTATTTATTTGAGATCTTCACAAGCAATCTTGATAGCACTGTCTTCATAATTCCCAGAATCATTTTCATGTCATTTAACAGTTTCTGGAGAATATAGCTTCTATATCCTTCTTAATTATTTGAAATATTGAATTTTTTGACCCTTTTGAGGATGCTATTTCCAGAAATTTTGTGGAAAACAGAGTAATTCCCATAAACTTTTGAATAGTGAGTTTTGCTTTTTTAATTTATTTTTATTTTTTTATTGTAAAGATGTGGGGTACAATTCAGGATTAGGTACACAAATGTTGATTATGATTATGCAGCTACCCTTGTTGATGAGGTGTGCCCCTCCCTTTCATGGCAGTTTCCCTGAACTGCCAATCCCATCCCTCCTCCCCTGACAGTTTCCCACTACTATCAATTCCTTTCTTATAGTATTATGACAATTGCTAAAGGTCCGCTTATGAGTGGGAGCAGATGGTACTCTGTTCTTTGTTTCACTGCATATGACAGACTCTAAATCCATACAAGTTGCTGTGAAGTCCATATGTTTGTTCTTCTTTATGGCTGCATAACATTCCATTGTGTACATGTACCACATTTTTTTAAATCCAGTCCAGCTTCAATGGGCAGCATGATTTGTTCCATGATTTTGCTGTTGTGAATAGAGCTGTAACATACATGCATGTTCAGGTATCTTTATTGTAGAATGTTTTGCTTTTTTTAAAAAAAATGTATACTACAGTTGAATATTTTCAAGGAAAATTTTATCATATTGCCTTTTATTGTTGAGTCATGTTTCAAAGGATTATTTAGACAATATCTAGTCTTGAAATTGTGATATTAAATGCCATAAATAATTACTAAACCTGTGATTGCCATTGCCTCCTTTTTAAGCCAATCATAAGTGACCTCATTTTTGAGCATTTTGAGAGGGAAGCAGCAGCAACAATGCCACAGCAGAATGCTGGTACTCAAAGTCAATTGAGCCTTATATTCTTTTGCTGCAGAGTAATACATCTGTGCCCTTGATTAGGCAACTGCTGATCTTCCAGAATAAAATTCAAACCCCTACAGAGATGGTTTTACAAGGTGGATGACTCCCAACACCAATAAAACCACCAACACAGCATGGGCTGCTATCATCCATCCACACACAAGATAGTCTGCCCTGGAACCATGTTCCATGTGTCAGAATAACCAAGGCCATGCCTAAACCTGGACCAGCAGATATGTAGAATGTGGTTACATTCTTTTCTCAGACATGAGGTAATCAAATCTACTTTAATACCTTCGATTTTTCTGGCTTCACATTCAGGATGAAGCAGACAATCCAGATTTGGTCCTCTGAATTTGGTGTTTCTATGTGAGTACATATTCATTGACAGTTATTTTTCTGAGTTTTTAGATCTTCACTTCCTGGTAAGCCCTGCCAAAAACCCATTTCACACATTTGTAAATCCCCAATAATAAAGAGAAAGTGAGCTTCAATCAATTTTCTTGAAGGGAGGCTGAACAAATTTTGCTGCAACAATCTGCCAGAGAACATTATGATCCAGAAGCTAGTTTTAAGGCCACTTATTTCCTTGAAAAATATATATTATTTCCTTGAAATATGTATATTGCTATCAAGGACAACCACAAACTACACAGCCACTGCTTGAAGCTAATTTTCCTGTTTAAGGAAAATTTTGCTTTGTGCAGCTTGCCAAGTAAATGAGATATAAGAATTATTTCTTGGATTATATTTTTCTTCCTTGAGAAAACAAAAGATCTCTCTGCTTTCACTGTAAAAGGATTAAAAATAAATTTGATGAGAGCCTCAAAATCTGAACAAATGAATTGAAAGACATAAACCCAAATATATGTAAACTTAAGATTTTTATTCAATGAAAACGTTGTTGATTAAATTATTTACTTGTAGTTGTTTAAAATACGTAGAGTATTAAAGTTTAAAAAATGAAGCAAGATAATCCTGGCTTTTACCACAATAGCACCTTAGATAAATCACTTAAACTTGCTAGATCTATTTTCTTTTTTTTTAAATCAATATTTTTTATTATGATATTGTGGGGTACAGTTAAGGGTTAGGTATACAAATATGCTTCATTCAGGCCCCCTTGTTGATAACACGTGTCTCCTCTTCTCCAGACAGATGTTTACTACCATAAGTCCCATCCCCACCCCATAGTTTCCCACCACTGTCAGTCATTTTCTTATGGTAGTGTGTTGGATAATCAAGGTCCACTATATGAGTGAGAACATGTGATACTCAGATCTTTGTTTCTGTGAGAGGTCACTCAGTATTATAGACTCTAGTTCCATCCAGGTTGCTGCCAAATTCATGATTTTGTTCTTTTTTTATGGCTGCATAGTATTCCATCGTGTATATGTACCACATTTTTTTAATCCAGTCCTCTTTTGATGGACAGCATGGTTGGTTCCAGGTTCTTGCTGTTGTGAACAATGCTGCGATAAACATTCGTGTGCAGGTTCTTTTTTATAGAGTGATTTCAGTTCTTCAGGGTATATTCCCAGTAGGGGGATTGCAGGGTCATATGGGAGGTTGATGTTTAGAGCTTTTAGGAATCGCCACACTGCTTTCCACAGAGGTTGCA
>NW_007067352.1:0-9683 GCF_000164805.1 Carlito syrichta | reverse complement strand
TCTTCTCTCCCCAGTGGTAGGTGGTGGAGGCTTTGTTGAAGATGATTTGATTGAGAAATTGAGGTTTTGCTTCTGGAATCTCAATTCTATTCCATGGATCTATATGCCTGTTCCTATACCAGTACCAAGCTTTTTTGATGATTGTAGCTTTGTAGTAAAGTTTGAAGTTTGGTAATGTGATACCACCTGCTTTGTTTTTTTTGCTGAGGATTGTTCTGGCTATTCTTGGTCGTTTGTGTTTCCATCTGAATTCCTGTGTTGTTTTTTCTAGGTCTGAGAAAAATGTTGCTGGTAATTTGATAGGTATTGCATTGAATCTGTAGATTGCCTTAGGTAAGATGGACATCTTCACAATGTTGATTCTTCCAATCCATGAGCATGGGATATTTTTCCACTTGTTTGTGTCAACTTTGATTTCTTTGAGCAGGGTTTTGTAGTTTTCATTGTAAAGGTCTTTCATTCTCTGGTTAGGAAGATGCCAAGGTATTTCTTTTTTTTTTTTTTTTTTTTTGTGGCTATTGTGAATGGAATTGTGCTTTTTATTTGGGTTTCTGTTTGTTTATTACTGGTGTAAAGAAATATGATTGTCTTTTGCACATTTATTTTATATCCTGAGACTTTGCCAAAGGCCTTTATCAGTGTAAGGAGGTTTTTGACAGATTCTCTCGGGTTTTCAAGGTACACGATCATGTCATCTGCAAAGAGAGATAATTTGACTTCCTCTTTTCCTATTTGGATACCCCTGATTGCCTTCTCTTCTCTGATTTCTCTACCAGGACTTCCAATACGATATTGAACAGGAGGGGTGAGAGTGGGCATCTTTGTCTTGTTCCAGTTTTCAGGGGAAATAGTTCCAATTTTTGTCTGTTTAGGAGTATGCTGGCTGTGGGTTTCTCGTAGATGGCTTTTACTACTTTGAGGTATGTTCCCCATATGCCTAGATTTTCAAGGGTTTTTATCAAGAAGGGGTGCTGGATTTTATCAAAAGCTTTTTCTGTAGATCTATTTTCTTAATGGTAAATGGGATAGTTTAAATCTCAGGTGTCTATAAAATTGCATGAAGACATTTGAAAAAGGTACTTGAAAAATAGATTTGGTTCAGCTACCTGTCCAGGGACTTATATTTAGAATACATAAATCTTTAAAAATCAGCAAAAAGGAAAGACAGTCCAATCAAAAAAAAAAAGGGCAAAAGACTTGAAAAGACTCTTCTTTTAAAAATGGCATCCAAATAGCCAATAAGCAAATGAAAAGATGTTCAACACCTTTGGTCATCGAAATAAAACCATAATATGATAATACTACAACATACCAGGATGCTGTTATTAAAAAAATTACCAAATGTCAGCAAAGACATGAAGTAATTGGAACTCACACACCACTAATGGGAATGTACAACAGTACAGCACTTTGTAAAACTATCTGGCAGTATCTGCTAAAGCTGAACATATGTCAGCCCTACAATCCACCAGTTCCACTCCTGTGCATGTTCCCAACAATATGAGTGCATATGTGCACCAAACAACATAAAATAATGTTCACAGCAGCTTTATTTATAACAAGCAAAAACTAGAAACAACTTTAATGTCTATTAGCAGTAGAATGAACAAACTAATTGTAGCATGTTATCCAATAGAATGTGTACAGTAATGAAAAAGATTGAATTATTGCTACATTCAACAATGTGGATGAATCCTAGAGATGTTAACATATGCAAAAGAAGACACAAAGGAATATGTACTATATAATTTAATTTATATGACATTCAAAAACAAAACTAATCTTTAGTGATAGAAGTCAGGACAGTGGTTAGCTTTGGGTATATATTTTTGGTAAGAGTGGGTTATCCTTTGGCTGTGAAGTTGGAGATATTCTAAATTTTTATCTGTGTTGTGGTTTTATGGGTGTACCCATTTATATACACACATCAAGCTTTATTACAATATCTATTATCAATAAAAGTATACTTATTTGTAAAAGGTTTATTGTCATACTACATTATATATTAATTTTCAAATTTACCTAACAAATTTTTTTTTCTTTTTTTTTTTTTGAGTTGGAGTCTCACTCTGTCACCCAGACTGGAGTGCAGTGGGCCGCTCCCGGCCACCGCAGCCTCGACCTGCTGGGCTCCGGCGATCCTTCCGCCTCAGCCTTCCGAGTAGCCGGAATTACAGGCATGCGCTACCACGCCCGGCTGATTTTTTAATTTATTGTAGAGATGAGGTCTTGCTGCCCAGGTGGGTCTCGAACCCATGGGCTCAGGCAATCCACTCACCTCAGCCTCACAAAGGTGCAGGATTACAGGCTGTTACCCAACAAATTTTTATGAATGGAAAAAGGTACAACTGAAGTTCAATCATTTTTTTCAAATATTGTTTATTGGATTTCATTTAAGTAAATGATATTTTTAAAAATCTCATACTTAGTAGAATCCTATTTTCCTAAACTTGTCTCTTCTTATATGACTATTGTTTTAGCAATATATATGCATAAAGAGATGTCTAGGTAATATTTACAGAGTATTCATCAATTGTTTATTATTTTTTCCACAGGGTGGAATTAGGGTGATAGTTTATTTTTTCATGGCCTTTTCTGTATTATTTACATTTTTTATAATAGCATATATACTTTTTGTAAAAATTATAGATCCTTTTATAAAAGAAAAATGAATAAAGCTATATGTGTAACACACCTGACCACTAGACCTGTCAAAGATAATCAAGTGGGTTTATATGATTCAATATTGGCAATAAAATCTATAGCCATAATCATTCTGAAACTTCTGCATCGTCTTTGTTCCTTTTTGTTCACAGCGGCAGTGTTGTTAATGGCTGAGGCAATCACTGAGATGCTCTGTAGCTCATTTCAGGGAGACTCTGCTTCAGGAGCCCATGACTATCTTAAAAACTTTGGCTGGTCTTCCTCTACTATATCCCCTTATACTTCTCCCAGTCACCTCCCCCAAAGCTGTGATTATAACAGACTCATCCAAGCCCTTTGGCTTCCTACATTGTTCTGGACAAGATGTCTCTTCCTGCTAGGTAGGCTCCAGTACAGATGTCCCTTCTCCACCCATGCCAAGCTGAACCTATGAAGAATGTGGATAGTGTAACTACATGATATTTTTCCCACAAAAGATGGCTGCTGACTCCCAAGTGGTGGATAATTTTCAAGGCTGATGTTATTGCTTTTAATTATATGATATCTGACCATCCTCCTTATTTGAGAGAAGTCATCTCTTTTTGCAGATTATGGTGGATAACAGGGTCTCCCCTCCCACCATGAAAGCCCAAAAGTTCCTCGGCAGTTTTTAGAATAGTATGTGGTCCCAACTCTGCCAGTAGGAACTCCCATACAAAACTTAGAATTCTGAGGGAATATTGTGGGGTACAGGAGATTCCAATTATTCATAAGAAGATTGCAGAATTGAGTGTCCATGGAAATGGTAGTAAGTGTTGTCCAATGGCAACACCAGTGACATTCTCCCAAATCTTCCTCAGAAGTGAATCTGATCATGTTCTTGACTACCCAAGCTTCTTCCTTGGCTCTTGACTATTTCCTAAGCCTGATTTGTAAGCTACTCAACATTTTTCTCAACTTTTCTCCCAAAACTATCCCAATTTGGTTTTTATTATTTGCAGTTAGGAACTCTGATTCCCTCCCACTACCTTTTTTTCTCTCTCTCTGTCTCCAGTTAAGATCTGGAGAACACTAATTCCACTTTTCCTTGAACCTACTTCACTAAAGGAAGGACGTTCTGATCATTCCCATTTCCCCACATTACCCACCACTTCTCTGGGATAATTGATTTCCATCACTCCCAGAAAAATTCCACATACACTGGATCTGTTTTGTTGACCCTTTCCCTTGGGAGGTCTCACTCTCATTACAAAATCCTTTTAAAGAGAAAAAGTCCATTTATATTTTTCCAGATTGCTTTGGGACTTTGTAAAAGGTAACATATACAAGCATATTAGTATTTGGAAATAATTTTTTAAAGATCTTTCTTCTACATTCCATTGTTTTATCAAGGATTCTGTTTCTTGATTATTTCTTATTATGCACATCTGTACTTGATGTACAAAATCATAATTGTGAAGGGAAAATCAGTTGATAGCACAACATCCAAGGGCCATCACCACTGTTACATTAGTTTCTAACTTCCGAGCTGCTTTAAAAAATGGTTTAGATAGGAGAGAACCAAATGAAACAATCTGAAAGTCAGAAGGAATTATAATCCCTTCTCTGTGACTGACAGCTTCCTTTATTGGAGTATGTGTTATATTGTGGCGGTTCCCAAACTTTTGGCCTCAGGGACCAGTTTCATGGAAGACAATTTTTCCATGGACTAGGGGGTGGGGGTGCTGGGAATGGTTTCAGAATGATTCAAGTGCATTACATTTATTGTGGACATGGAAATAAAGTTATTTCCATTATTATTACATTGTAAGATATAATGAAATAATTATATAACTCACGATAATGCAGAATTAGTGAGAGCTCTGAGTCTGTTTTCCTGCAACTGGATGGTTTCATCTGGAGGTGATGGGAGACAGTGAAACCCATTGCTTATGTCCAGTCTACTCTGTAATCTCATTTTGGTTGCTGTCACTGCAGAAAACCCTGCTTCACAAAGATAGGATGTTGGAAATGGAAGTAGACTTTTCACTGCTGATCTGACGGGAAGAGTTCAGGCAGTAATGAGTGATGGGAGCAGCTGTAAATACAGAAGAAGCTTTGCTGGCTCACCCGCCATTCACTTCCTGCTGTGCAGCCCAGTTCCTAACAGGCCATGGACCAGTACCAGTCTATGGCCCAGGGGTTGGAGACCACTAACATGGTGGATATTTGTCATACTTGAGGTTCTATAACAACTGCACACATCCTCACAATGTGTGGGAACTCCCCATCATAAAAAGTCTCACCCTCCCAAAAGAAAAGCCAGAAAGTATCTTTTGCAGGTCCCTTGCAACCAAGACTCAGGTAGTAGCTGGGGGTCCTACCTGTCTGCTGGACAGGGTAAGACTAACAGGAAGAGGGAGATGCCATGTAAAATTCACTCATACAAGAGAAATACAATGCAACAGACATTCATTCTATTTGAGAGGGCCCAAGCTGGTCTGGGTAACGCTGAGCCACCAGCAGCAGAGCAATACAGACCTGCCAGAGATTTCTGAGCACTATATAAGCCATGCCAATAAATGTATGTTGTGCTTAAACTAGCTAAAGCAGGTTTCTTGTGAGACCTAATAACATTGAATGACAGTACAAAAATTGCTTATACAATGAATTGATTTTATTTTCTTCCTGTATAACAAAGAAAATTACCATGCTATAAAATAAATACACTTTTAAATACTAATGTGTGAAATATACTTGTTATAAGTAGTCCTTTCTACATAAAATATCTCAAACCCACAAATATGCATTGTTCACTATAGTAATAAATAACCATCTCTCAGACTACAAGGAGTTTTAAAAAGCTAAATCTCATTTAATGTTCTCATTCATCTATAAGGCAGGAAACTAGTACCATTGTTTAGTCTAAATTAAACCATACAAACCATATTATGTGTTTTGTGTGATTCATTGTGCCAGCAATAACAGGTTGTTAAATCTTATTCAATAACTTTGGCACTGCATCAACCTTATAAGGAATACCTTTTTACAACACTTAGCAACATATTTTTGTCTATTTTTATAAAATAAACATGACACTAGTGCCTATTTCCTGTTAACCATATTTATGAGTCTTTTTGTACACACTTCCAAAGAACTAATAATCACTTTATTATTGGGGGGTTAACTGGCACCCTAATATTGTTACTCCCCTACATAAAATCCTTCAGGAAATTTCAGTCATTCAACATGGGAACTCTTCAACATGGCTTATAGGCCTTATATGGCATGATCTTTACCCAGGTCTCTAGTCTCGTTTCCTTCCCTCATTCATATAGTCATTATGTGGTTTAGGACCTCCCAGTCTTTGCATATTCTATTCTCTCCTACAAATCCTTCAGTTAGCTTTGGTATTATCACTTGTTCCCAGAGATGCACAGTCCATATAATATGACTAAATGTCTATTCCTCTAACTTCCTATAATACTCTATGCATATGAATTTGTAGCTCTCGTTTCATAGAACCATTATTAGCCCGATATATTTTTCAGTTTTCCACATTAGACCACAATGGGAGCAAATATTATAATGGATCTGCCTTAATAACTCCAGTATGTTCCACAATTCCTAATATATAATATTTTTTAAACGGATTGTGGGGAGAGGATGAAGAGGCAGAGCACAGGGGATTTTTAGGGCAATGAAACTATTCTATATACTATGATGTGGGACACATGTCATTATACATTTTTCAAAACTCATAGGCAGTACAAAACCAAGAAAGAAGAATTATATACTGAGGACTTTGGGTGACAATGATACGTCATTGTAGGTTCATTGTGACAAATCTGTCAATTTGCCACTTTGCTATATGAATCAGGGGGTATATAGGAACCCTGTATTTTCTGCTCAGTTTTTCTGTGACTCTAAAACTGCTCTAAAATGTAAAATCTATTTAAGAAAAAAATAAATGGAAAATGAATAAGTGAAGTGTCACTGACTAATAATATAATTGTGGGCACAAGGCTAAAGACAGAGTTTGCAAATGGTTGCCTAGGAATACACATACAGAGACCACACACTTTCACAGAACAAGATGGAAAAAGCCTTACAAATCAGTAATCTTTAAATAATATCTTTGCTTTACAGAAGAGGAAATCAAAGAACCTAGAGTTACTTTCTGAAGATCACATAGACAAAAGCTGAGCAGGGCACAGAAGTGTTTCATTCCTGCCTTTCACCTTGAGTGGCCCTGGACTGTTGACACAGTCCAGCATCACAAGGTCTTGGCTTGTCAAGAGTCTAAAGAAGTAAACTTCAAAGGTCTGGCAGAGACTTAAGTTTGGTTCTATTAAGAATGAACTCATGTACTTCAAGCAAACTATTCTCAGGAAACTCTTCAGATTCCTTTCTCAAAATCACTTTAGATTTCAAAAGTAAACTTTGTGCATTTTAAACAGAGCAAAATAAAGTTGTCAAAGGATCAAATAAGACAATGTATGAGAAAGAAAATATTAGGCATTATTGTGATTACATATCCTTGTTTATATAACACATTTTTGGCTCTAAGCTAGAAAGTGAATAAGTAATTTTAAAATAACTAAATCATAGTTTAGTAGCATATAATTTTATGAGACTCCATGCATTATGGTTTAAGAAAAATGAAATGAAAAAGGTGTTTTTGCTCCTGGTAGAGGCTATGACCCAATATTCCTTTTTTAAAAAATAATTTTACAAGAGAAATTTTACATTTCTTTTTCTCCAAATGGAAAGAAAAGACAGTTTAAAATTATATATATGCGTGTATATATATATCTATATCTATATAGATATAGATATATAACATTTTATTTAACTTTAGTAAGATGTCACACTTTAAATTATGGTCTTAGAGAAATTTACAGTATATTTGTTATAAACACCATCTGTCCAATTCAGTATTTCCCTTATTAATAAGAAACCTTGTAAAATGTCATCAACAAATCTGAAAACTTAGATGAAATATAGAATTCCTAGGAAAGTATAATTTACTAAAATTGACTTTCAAAAAGCATATGAACATACATAGAACCATTAAAGATGGAATCAGTGAAATTTTCCTACAAAGAAAAATAATAAGCCCAGAGGATTTTATAGACAATGAACAGATTATTCTAATTTGATACAAACTCTTGATTTCTGTCAAGCTGACACAAATCTTATGTCAAGAACAAGACAGAACAATAGAAGAAATTAAATATCATCAAACTCATTTACATAGGTATTAAAATCCAAAACAAAACATTAGAAAACCAAATGCAATCAATAGTCCACAAAACATGATCAAGGCAGAATGAACTAGGATTGCAATGAAAGCTTAACAATAGAAAATCTATTGGGGTTATTCACCATATTAGCAAAATTAAGGGATAAATCACATAAGCATATTTGTAGACAAAAAATTCAATGAAATTCAACATTATATTACTGATAAAACTTTACACAGTGAAACAAGAATTTTTGCAACTTAATAAGTATATCTAACAAAAAAATCCTATGGCAAACCTTGCACTTGGTGGTGAAAAACATTAAAATTATTGCCTAGAATTTAGTAACAAGTCTAAGAGGCATTCCATCACCTTTTCTATTCAATATTAATAGAAGTCCAACATAAAACCACAGAAAGAAACAAAAGCTATTAGACTTGGGAAAGAATTAACCACACTGTTATTACTTGCAAAGATATGTCTACATGGAAAATTAATATAGACATGAAATGGTTGTTGGAGAGAACTGGCACATGAGAATACGATTTGGAGATTAAAAAATAATGAACAAATAATAAGGCAACAGAGGAATGTAAGTGCCACAAATTGAGGGATGTGATTAATTCAACCACCAGGCATTTAAAAATAGGTAAGTTACTTAGAATAAATAAAAGAGGTTAGCAATGAGATCAGTGTCAGAAATCAATGGCATTTCTATATATCAACAACAGAAAAGCAGTCCATGTAATTTACAAGTAGATATTGTTTAGAATAGCAAGAGAAGAATACATTACAAAATATACAAAAAAATTTGATTTAAAAATTATACATTTTTATTGAAAAGCATTAAGACAATTTTAAATAAATGAAAATGCCATGTTTATTGATAGGTAAAATCTCCAAAGCCTTAAAGAGTTGCCACCCACAAAAGGGCTCCCCAGATCTCAAACAATGGAGCCCAATAAGAACAACCTATCCCTAATGACAGAAGTAGAATTCATACTATGGGTGGAAAAGACACTCAGGAAGATCCATGAGAAAGTGGACGCATAAATTACCCAGGTCATAAAAACAGTTCAGGACCAAACTGAACTTCTGGAAATGAAAGATTCTCTCCTGGAATTTTAAAGCACAATGGCAAGGCTTAACAACAGAATCAAACAGGCAGAAGTAAAATTCTTAGAGATTGAGGACTAAACTACTAAACTAATCCAGTCTGACAAAAACAATAAGAAAATATATTTTTTAAACAAGCAAAGCCTATGAGAGGTATGGGATTATGTAATGAGATCAAATCTATAATTGATTGACTTCCCTGAGAAAAAAAGGGAAACTGAAGATACCCTGGAACAAGCCTTAAAAGATATCCGAGAAAATTTCCATTATGTCGCTAGAAAGGCAGCCGTCTAAACAAAGCAATTCAAAGAACTCCTACACAAAAAAGTGCGGGGGGCCAGCCCCTGCAAGTTTTGGGGAGTCCCTTGGAAGATGTGGTGGCATCGGCGAATCTGTAGGGACAGATATTAAAAGAAAGAAAGATGGAAGGATAGATATAAAGAGGAAGAAAGAGAAAGAAAGTAGACAACTGTTCAGTGAAATGAGCAGAAGCCATTTATTGAAAGTTACTGCAGGTATTTATCCCCAAATTTTACACAGACAGTCTCACAAGTCTTTCACGTGAACACAAAGCCAGGTACAGGAGGGGCATCCCCCACCCACCAGATGTTTTCTCAGGTATGAGGAAGGACAAACCCCAAGATTGTCTTATTGTTCCCTTTGCTAGTTAATGCTCTTCAAAAGCAGTGCACAATCCTT
>NW_007067351.1:0-711 GCF_000164805.1 Carlito syrichta | reverse complement strand
TGCTGTGTGGAGAGTGGGGAGGGGTAGAGAGCTGCTGCTATGGGTCCCTAGGGGTCAGCTGACTTGGCTCTATCAAGGATGTCTTCAGAGCCAAGTTGTGAGAGGGCCCTGTAGGATTTGAGGGGCCAGCCACTTCGTTGACCATGAAGGACTTTTTGGTGGGAGAGCCATGTGCAGGGGCTCAGCAGGCTTTGGAGGAAGAGGGTGTGTGAGGATCAGCCGGTGAGTTCTTTGCTTGAAGGAGGTGAGCCCAGTGTTGTGAGAGTGAAGGCTGCAAGTGGGCAGGAAGGGACTGGACATGGAGGACTTGGTGTCAGTCTGAGGAGTTCACCCAAGTCTGAGTTGGAAGGAGCTCTTGAAGCCTCCTTAGTCAGGGAGTGAGGAGATGAGTTACCCTAACCGATTTTAGAATGGTGTTGTGAAGGGTAGGCTAAGGGGAGGAAGGAGTTGAGGAAGAAGCTGTTCTAATGGGAGATGCCAGAGAGGATAAGGCTGACATTCTTTGTGTCATTTCCTACATCTGTTACCTTCGGAGGTTACGTATATCATTGTTTTATTTTTAAAATGGAATCTTAAGCCAGGCTCGGTGGCTCAGCCTGTAATCCCGCGCCTTTGGGAGGCTGAGGTGAGTGGATTGCCTAAGCCCACGGGTTTGAGACCCACTTGGGCAATGAGACCTCATCTCTACAATAAAGCAAAAAATCAGCCGGG
>NW_007067350.1:0-782 GCF_000164805.1 Carlito syrichta | reverse complement strand
TATTTTCCTTTCCATTTTAAATATATTATATTTGATCACATTCATATCAGCATTTATTTTCAAGGATACTCTTATGTCTAAAGTAATTAATATATTTTCAAAGTATTTTCATTCTAAGGATTTTTTTTCCTATTTGGAAATGCCTATATAAGCAATCAGACCAAAACATAATTTGTTTTTTTCTTTGAAGTAGTGCTTAATAAGAAGTTTTGGAACCAGCTGATTAAAAAACCATGTGTACTCAGTTACTTCACAGAAAGACCTGTTTCTGTTATTAAGGAAAAGAAAAGATATTGTCCCAATTAGGCAAATGTAAATTGATGGTGGAACTACATAAGAAAAGCTATTGTTTATGTACCCAATCTCTGATTGTGAGCCAAGTAAGATTAACCAATATTGTGAACTGACTCTTAGATTCTACCTCTACTTTTGGATACTTGAGTGTAAATAGTCTATAGCAGGTTAAGTCTCATTACACACTTGGTGAATAGTCTATTCCAAAATAACATGGTTTATCAAGCACGGAACATAGGTCATTGTTGGATTCTTTCTTCTGCATTTGTGAAAGTATATGCAGCCATACTTTTTCATATGGTTCACTCATTTTCTCAAGGGAGAAAGAATAGGTGTCAAGGGAGAGAGAATAGGTGAACCAATTTTATATATTTATAATTATAGGACTATTTTAAACATAAAGTGATACCCTTAATAAGAAGTGAAAAAGTAAAATTATGCAAAATTGATTAAGAGCAATATCTCTTTGCTAAGAGACTATGAATGAA
>NW_007067349.1:0-436 GCF_000164805.1 Carlito syrichta | reverse complement strand
AAAAAAAAAAAAAAAAAAAAAAAAAAGCTCTGCGCAAGGCTTTTTTGTTTGGCTTTGATCAATATCTGTTTTATTCAGCTTGTTTCTTAATAGCCATTGGGAAATTTCCACCCTGCTAAGACCCGTCCCTTGTTTCTCTGTGCCTTTCCCCATTCTCTAGTTAATTAACCTAATGTTTTTATTAGCATCTGTAAGACCCATAAGGGGAAGGTGAGAGGGAAAATTCATTAAGCCTTCCAGAACTGTCCTTTGGTTTTGCAGCAGTAAGGTCATATAGGGTGCCCATGTAGAAGACACCCCCTTAACCACAGCATTTACCATGACCTGGGAAATTGGGTATACTCAGTGGGTAAATAACCCGCTGCAGCATATCGGCTGTTTTATTAGGCATGTTCCTCTTGACATTTATGGGGGAGAGGGACAGTTCCCTTCTCAG
>NW_007067348.1:0-811 GCF_000164805.1 Carlito syrichta | reverse complement strand
TAATAGCAAAATAAAATACAGTAGAAGAAAATACTCAGGATTATGAAGATATAGCAATATAATCTACTTAAAACAAAGAGAACCAAAATAAGACTGTTGAGGGTAACAAGCAGTCAACTGTGAAAATATATTAAATTTCTTCATATAAATAATAAAAGTCTTACAATAAAAGGCGACAGCAGTAAAAACAAATAAGTATTTGAATAACAAAGATCAAATTTCATGAAAACTGTAAGCAGATGTCCAGGAAGCTACCCACATCTTCAGTAGAAAAGCAAAAAAAGCACCATGACCTGAGACATCATAAATATATCACAGAAAACCAGTGATAACTGGTTCTAAAGTTCATTCAAAGTGTAATATAATCATATTAGGCAAGAAAAATTGATCAGTGAATTCTTAGTATAACATAAACTAACATATTAGTATCTTAATTATGTATATTATATAACATCATAGTAATATATTAGGATGACCAGTAATATACAAGTTCATTATTTTGTGTATGTGCACACATGCATGCAAAATATCAGGCCTATACAAGAGTGTGTAGAAAGTATACATCATTAAATTGAAAGACCAGGCGCAGTGGCTCAGTTTATAATCCCAGCATTTTGGGAGGCTGGGGTGAGAGAATTGCCTGAGCTCACATGTTCCAGACCAGTCTGGGCGACTTGGCAAGTCCTCGTCTCTACAATAAATCAAAAAAATGACCTGGGTGTGGTGGCACGTGGCTGTAGTTCCAGCTAATAGAAGTCTGAGGTGGAAGGATCGCCTGAGCCCAGCTGGTTGTGGCTGCAGTGGTCGTGAG
>NW_007067347.1:0-678 GCF_000164805.1 Carlito syrichta | reverse complement strand
TAAATACCAGTTCAACTGTAATAAATGTTACAATTTCAAAGTATACTAATACAAAATCACTAAGTATCAGCATCTGTTTCTGTGTGTTGAGAGAGGGGTATATAGAAAACTCTCTGTACTATTCGCTCAATTCTCTGTAAAAAATCTACTCTAGAAAATAAAAGTCTATTAATCTTAAAAAGAAACAAAAAGTCACTTCAGCAAAGAGATTCTGCAAACCATCCTTAATTTAAATAGAATCCTCCTAACTCATTCTCAGAGTGTGAGCTTTGTTTATTTTTATCCATTGACTTGTAACCTCCCTGTATATTATACATTCATTCCCTATTAACCACAGATTCACTTAACTGTGGTTTTAGTTATCTTCCATTAAGTGCACTCCAAAATTAGATGAGAACAATATAATAAAGTATTGAGAGATACTACATTCATATAGTTTTAATTACAGTTTTTGTTACAGTTCTTTCATTTTATTAGTTGTTGCTGTTAATTCTTCCTTTGCCTAATTTATAAATTAAACTGCATTATAGGTATTATGTGTTAAAAAAAAAAAAAAAGTAGCATATGGTCAGTATTCTCCAAGGTTTCAGGAATCTGCTGGGAAACTTGGAACAGATCCCCTATGGATTAGGGGGGGATAACAAATATAATTTATTTGTTCTTTATTTTCACTCACTT
>NW_007067346.1:0-795 GCF_000164805.1 Carlito syrichta | reverse complement strand
TGGGATAAACCGGTGATAGAGAGCAGCTGGCGCCTCTGAATATGCTGCCAACTTGTAGGAATGTCTGAAAGGGGCTTTATCGCTTTATCATTTACACCCCGTTGTAAAAAGCACAAGTTAAGTCTGTTAGCTTGGGACTGACAATGCTTAACCCAAGAGTTTCTAAATACAAACACTGCTTAAAACTCGACATATGCCTAATTCTACGGGGTCTGAGGTAGGATTTAAAGTACTAAAATTTCATAAAATACATGAGGTAGGAATACACCAAATATATAGTAAACATGAGGTGGGGATATATGAAATACAGTGAACTAAACGCTACTTTTACAGCAAATAAGTGTCTTGGTTTCCTGGGTCTCTCAATAGCATGCTCTTAACCTAAATCTATTGTTGTTCTCTCAACAGTACCCTTGAAATGATGCTTTTATTCTATATTTCGATTTATTTAGTTTTTTTCTTCTTTTCTCTGATCCATTGTTTTCTTTTGCCAGTAATACCTGAGACTGTTGGTGGCCAGCACTGACCAAAGGTGGGTTAGGACCCGCACCAGAGAATCTGGACAGTGAGAAGAAACTACTCGGAGGCAGTTTTTCTGGGAGCAGTCTGATCAGGACTGGAGCCAAATTTTATTCGGACTCCTTCCAACTTATATACCATTTTCTATACCCTCCAGCAGTGTGATAATCACTTACTGGGGGTGTACAAGTTCCGTGCTTTACAAACTATACATCACAAGACCACCACGAGATCAGCAATTTCCAAGCAAACAATTCGAATTCCATGATGCCTACG
>NW_007067345.1:0-739 GCF_000164805.1 Carlito syrichta | reverse complement strand
TTGGTTTATTCATTTTCTCTGCCCCCCTCTGCCTCCACCCCCTATTATTTGGTCTAATTTACAATCTGGGATGAAAAGTCCCTTTTTGGGGTCATCAGTTGATGGCCAGGAAGCCAAAGGGCAGGACCAGAATACGTGACTTCAGGTCCCCATAGAAAAGTCCCACATGGGCCCCGGGGACCAGTGACATGGCTAAAAATAAAATGCTATGTTCATTAAAAATTATTGAAATTTAAAATATAGGCACTTTATTTTCTGTCGACCTTCCTATATCTGTCATAATAACTGAAAAGAAAAATATGTGCTTTTCTAGGAACTTCCAGTGTCTTCTTGTTTGATTTTGCTCGGCTTGACTTCCACCTCTCCCTGTTCTGACATCCAAGCCTGGGCTCTTTTGTTTCTGCTTGGAAGGGGAGGCCCTATCTCCCTGAGGAACCAGGGGGACATGGGTTTAAAGTGGTTTCTTCTGGGTTATGGGTAATGGGGTCAGCATTGAAAAGTGCACTTCAGTTGTGGAATTTCTTCCTAGAAAAGCCCCCATGGTTGGCCTGTCTCTAGACTGAGGCATAAAATGACCACCCTTGATTTTCACAGCACTGTCCTAGGGCTCTCGTAGGGGGACACTGACAATTCCTGGACTCTGGGGCAGAGATGGAAGGGGTCCTCGCTGTCCCCTGCATCCTCCACACAGATTTATGTTCTCTAACACAAGACCAGTCTGGGCGGGTCCCCCAAGAGT
>NW_007067344.1:0-1392 GCF_000164805.1 Carlito syrichta | reverse complement strand
AATTAAGCATACAGTGATGCAGCAAAACAGATGTGATATTTCTAGAGAAATCAGACTCTGAGATTACAGCCTAGTCATCCAATGAAAAAGATTTTCTTCCTGTGGTTTGAGCAGGGTTGTGTGTGTGGGATGGAGAAGGACTGAAGAGGAAGAACTAGAAATACCTTACCACTGAATGAATTAGAAGAATCTCAAAACATTTGTGTAGAAGAATTACTACTTGAATCTTAAAGACATTATAATACACACAACATAGTCTTAAGCTACTTTAAATTTCACATCTGCTTCTTCATTTGTGTAATGTATAATTTATTATCAAATATACTCTATAATGAAGACTACTGTGCAATGTATAAATTATTCACAGAAAGCAAGTTAGGAACATTCAAAAGTGATGACTTTTTGCAGGTCACAGAAGAACGTTGTGGTATATTAAATCAATAATTTACTAGATGTGGCCTGTGACTCCTGTTTGAAAGAACTGCTGTATCTTACAAAACTGTTGGTATATTTCTAGTAAATTACTTATGCATTAATATAGCCTGATTGAATGTCACAAATCATAAATCCTAATATGGAATATGTTTGAAAGCTGTATCTCTCATGGAATTTTTTTTTAAGAGAAGCCTTTCCTAATCTTTAAAGTCTGTGATAGGAGTTAGAATGCAGACCACTATTACTCTCAGTATTGACTTTTATGACCACAATTACTGTTTCTTTCTTTTGTTCAAAACCTTGATCTTGGTGAAAATAGTTAGCTATCCTGACATTCCTTTCATTATCCTATACATGGCTTGTAAATAAGCATAAGTACTTCATTTAGTTTATCTGTCTTAAATGATAAGCTTTTAATAATGCTTCATTATATGTGAATTGATTTTGTGTTAAATTTCTTAATACTAAAAAATAAAATTCATCTGAATCTAGTAATCTGTGGTTTGTAAACCATTTTAATGACTCCATAAGTCAGCTTAGTAGGATATGAGTTTCTATATCTGTCATCTTACTGACTGCTTAGATTCATTCATTTGATTTTGCTGGTGAAGAAGGAGTCACCTTCAATTCTCAGCACACTGTGTGCTGTGTTCTCCATAAGATTGTGATCTTAGAGAAAAAGCAGTCATTTTATGGCAATGGTCTATGAATAGCTATATTTCTTGAATATATCTTTCATGTGATCACACACATTCTACTAATAATAATTTTGGAAGGGGGACAATTAATTTATAGATGCTTATGCCACCCATTTTTTTACCCCCACTTAAAAATTGGGATCTAATTCACATGCATAACATTCACCCTTCTAAAGTAAATAATTGAGTGATTTTTAGGATATTCACAAGTTGAATAATAAACACACTAATTTAAGAACAATTTTTCCCTCTCCCAAAG
>NW_007067343.1:0-764 GCF_000164805.1 Carlito syrichta | reverse complement strand
TTTAGGAGTATGCTCGTTGTGGGTTTCTCGTAGATGGCTTTTACTATTTTGAGGTATGTTCCCCATATGCCTAGATGTTCAAGGGTTTTTATCAAGAAGAGGTGCTGGATTTTATCAAAAGCTTTTTCTGCATCCAATGATATGATCATGTGGTTTTTGTTTTGACATCTGTTGATGTATTTAATTACATTTATGGTTTTACGAATGTTGAACCAGCCTTGCATCCCAGGAATGAAGCCTACTTGGTCATGATGGATGATTTTTGAGATGTATTGCTGAATCTGGTTTGCTAGGATCTTGTTGAGAATTTTAGCATCTATGTTCATCACAGATATTGGCCTGTAGTTCTCTTTCTTTGTTGGATCTTTACCTGGCTTGGGTATCAATGTGATGTTGGCTTCGTAAAATGATTTGGGGAGAGTTCCCTCTTTTTCAATTGCCTGGAATACCTTCAGTAGGATTGGTATCAGCTCCTCCTTGAATGTCTTGTAGAATTCTGCTGGAAAGCCATCTGGACCAGGGCTTTTTTTTGTAGGAAGTTTTCTTATTACGTAGTCAATTTCCTTGATTGTTATTGGTCTATTTAGGGTCTCAATTTCTTCTTGTTCCAACCTAGGTAGGTTGTGTGATGTCAGAAAGTCCTCCATTTCCTTATGGTTTTCAAGTTTGTTTCCATACAAGTGTACGTAGTAGTCTCTAATGATCTTTTGTATTTCTTCAGGGTCAAATGTGACTTCATCTTTTGTGTTTCTGATTGTGCTTAT
>NW_007067342.1:0-661 GCF_000164805.1 Carlito syrichta | reverse complement strand
AGTTAAGTTAGCTCTCTAGCCCGCGGGCTACCTAGTTAAGCCAACCGGTTAAGTCAGCTGGATATTCAGCTGGCTAGCTAGGTGGCTTCCTAAATTATTCAGCTACCTAGTCAGCTGGCTAGCTAGGTAAGTCACCTATTAAAGTCAGCTAGATAGCCGACTGGCTAGCTATATAACAAGCTGGTTAATTCAGCTGTCTAGTAAGCAGGCCAGGTATTTAACTCAGCTAGTTAAGTCAGCTGGCTATTCAACTGGCTAGCTAGGTAGCAAGCTTGTTACGTCAGCTAGCTAGACAGCTGGATAACTAATTAAGTCAGCTAGTTAAGTCTGCTGACTAGCCAGTTAGCTAACTAGGTAGAGAGCTAGTTAAGTCAGCTCTGTAGCCAGCTGGATAACTAGTTAAGTCAGCCTGTTGTGCTAGGATTCTAGATGGCTAAGTCAACTAGTTAAGTCAGTTGGCTAGCCAGCTGGATAGCTGGGTACCAAGCTAGTTAAGTCTGCTGGTTAGCCAGCTTACTATCTAGTTAAGTCGACTAGTTAATTCATCTGGCTTTCCAACTGGCTTGGTAAGTAGCTAGCTTGTTAAGTCAGCTGGCTAGCCATCTGACTAGCTGGTTAAGTCAGATAGTTAATTCAGCTGGTCAGTCAGCTGGCTAGCTAG
>NW_007067341.1:0-803 GCF_000164805.1 Carlito syrichta | reverse complement strand
CACGATGGGTGCACACTGATACGTGCATGTTTTAGTGTGGATCCTGTGCTGGTGTTTCTAGGTATGTGCTCGGTTCAATATTGGTGTGTACATTCCTACCACATGTGTGCAATTCCATGAGACTCTATGTCGGGGTGTGTGTGTGTTTGAGGAAGTTGGGCCAGTGTCTTTTGTAGCAGGAAGACTAGAAGAGAGTACAGCTAGCTAGTACTACTGAATCCTGGGCAGTGCTATTTGACTGCTTTTCCTCTTCTTTAACCTTTGGAGCTTATGTTTCAATCATGGAAAGAATGTCTCTATAGAAATGCTGGTTGACAGAGGGTCGGCTTTGATGTGTTGTATGCATATGTGTGGATATTTCTTTGGTTTTCCATTTTCTTCTTTTAAAGGACGCTGTGAATGTATTTTTTTAAAGATATTTCTCTGCAGTGTGCCTAGGGAATGCAAAACATTACATCTGAAGCTCAGTCTTTCAGGGTTTTGGTTGCATAAATTAAATATTTATTCACCAACTTACTATCTTTGGTAAACTGGCCAACAGAAAGCTGACTGCACACAGCGAGGGTGTGTGGGTGTGTGTGTGTGTTGGGGGGGGACAAGAATGTGTTTTTGGGTAGACTTTTTAAAGATTGTTTTACTCTAAGTGTAGTCATTTTTAAAAGGATTTGAGTAACTACACTATGCTCAAGTAGAACATTTGTCAAAAGTAATCATCCGAGTTTTCCTGAAGGACCTTGCTCTGGTATGGGTCTAAATTCTAGCAAAGGGTTTTAGGTAATTGGCCCCATTGCCCAGCAAAGAAG
>NW_007067340.1:0-521 GCF_000164805.1 Carlito syrichta | reverse complement strand
GCCATCCGACAAAGGGCGGTCCAAGAGCGTACATTCAAATATGTGTGTGTGGATGAAAAATAAAAGGGGATGACTCACCAAAGGCGCAGAAAGGCATAACGTAGCTGTTGGAGTTTCAAGGTCCTTCGTGGAGTTACTTCGCCAGTCAGAGAGGAAAAGAGTAAAGAAACCAAGCACTTTGTCTCCCACCCTTACAGGCTCTGGCAGTTCGAACTTTCCTTTGGGGACTTTCTTGCCTCCCTAGGGAGTAGCCCTAGGTAGAGACCGTCAGTTGTCCTCCGAGATGCAGCTCGGTCCACGGGGAAATTCCGAAATCTTGGCTAGAAGACAGCAAAGATTTAACCTTAGTGCCTCGCCCAGTCAGGCCACAGCGGTCTGAAGTCTTTCCCTGGAGCTGCACGCTGAAGTGTATCCTCAGCTAGAGCCTTAAATTGCCACCAGGTTCCAACACAGTCCACAGAGGGCCACCAGTTAGGAAATATGAGAGAGAGAGAGAAATATCGGATGTCTCGTCAGAACCG
>NW_007067339.1:0-766 GCF_000164805.1 Carlito syrichta | reverse complement strand
TAAGCTTGATTAGCAAGTGCCAGAGAGGATGTTGATCGGGACCCGATGGGCGTAGGGGAGGATTAGGAATAACTGTAGTGACCCTGGTAGAGTAAGAGACCCTAGTGGGGTCTGAGGTGACTGCAGTGGTATCAGAACTGGTATAAGTCGCAGTCGAGAGTATTGGTGTAGTGGTTGTGGGCTTAGGTTTAACTTTTGGTTTAAGTTTAGGTGCTATAACAGGGTTGGGTCCCATATCAAGGGTTTTGGTTTTCTGACTGGGGGCCCGGATGGATAGTCTAATCATAAAGAAGTTACCTGAATTCTTCCATCCTGAGTGTATTGGGTCATATAACCGGATTCCCCATGTTTTTCCTATATCCCAACCTTGAGCTTTCTTCCCTTTCTCAGTGAAGCTTATAGTTACGGGATTGCAGATTTCAAAAGTAAAGCAAGGTGACTGTTCAGAAATAGGGGTTAGTCTTTGCATCTTAATTAAATCATGGAATTTGGCAGGTTGCCATGTTATGTCTCCCGTGGAGACACAAGACCAGCTGGGGCAATAGTATTCAGTGGCATCTTTACAGGTTTTATCCTGATCATGGCCAGGGCATACATAGAAGTATTTGTATTTAGGAAACTGAGGAGTTATAAGGGCCCGCCTTTTACACATGTAATGGATCTGGGTGGTGTGGGCACCTTTGGGGACTGTTTCAGGGTGGGAACATTTCCAGACATCTCTCGGGAAAAAGTCTTTTAAGTCCCCAGTTATAGTTGGAAACCAGGT
>NW_007067338.1:0-798 GCF_000164805.1 Carlito syrichta | reverse complement strand
CAAAACAAACAAAAAAAAAATCCAGTGCTCAAAGTTTCTACCTTAGGGTAGAGCAAAGTATACTTATAGTAAGTAGAAAGAAACAAATAATAGTATGGAATAAGAATATAAATAATAAGATGGAAAAGTGATGACAAGAGAAATTAATAACATCAAATAAACTTGGTTTTTAAGAAAGATGAATAAAATTGGTAATCCCCTAGCCAGACTGATTTAGAAAAGGAGAGAGAAAGCACACATCTCCAATGTCAAGAGTGAAAATGGGAATATCTTCATAGACCTAACAAACACCAAAATGACTTTAGGCACTGGATATTCCTTGGCTACAGTTCTCCAACAGTGAAGTGAGGGAAACGAGCAGGGCTTGGAAGGGAGGGGAAGGGAAGGAAGCTCTCAAAAAACCTATGGTGTGCTTATTGCTCTGCTGGAAACTGTACATTCTTTTGTTTAATATTCATACCCTCTTAAAGAAATGACTGTTATCCTCATTTTTATAGATTGGGAAATTGAGGCTCAGGGAGGGTAATTAATTTGCCAAAGGCTAGATAGCACACATGTAAAGGAACCAGAAACTATTACCACACCTGTCTCCAAAGGCCATATGCTTCCTTGATTCTTTTTAAATGTACTGTAAAAATAGCAGTAACAGATTCCACCAAAGGAAGAGCAAAGTTCTTGTAATTGTCAGTTCATTAAGGCTGCTATAACAAAATACCATTGACTGGGTAGCTTATTAAATTCAGAAACTTAGTTCTCACAGCTTTGGAGCCTGGGAAGTAGAAGATCAAGATCTGGCAG
>NW_007067337.1:0-706 GCF_000164805.1 Carlito syrichta | reverse complement strand
CCTGAATTAGGATGCCTACGTGATTTTAAAATTATATTAAAGTATGTTAGTAAACATCTTTTTTGTGTGGAGAAATGTTTTGGCTAAATAAGAAAAAGAAATGACGAGAAACAGAAGTACCCTTTGCTGTTTATACATTTACAGAACTAAGTTTACTATTTTAGGAATGCTTCCTTATTTTCTATGATTATTTTTCATAAATGGTCTATGTTTTCTGCATACTTTTTCATCTAGACATGTACCTATTTAGCTCTTTAAAAGGAATTAAAGTAATTTTTGATGTTTCAGGACAAAATAGTTCTTCTAGTTTGGAAAAGGAGTGATTGGGAGCCAAAAATAACCTTAGTGGCCACCTTTGAGGATCAAACAAAGATTTCTCAACTTTCCATTTCCATTGTCTAAAAAACAAGTCTTATGAATTTAACTGATTTCTGAGGTTAATTCTCACCCCTTATTTGTATTTTTTTCCTTTGGTGCATTAAGAAAGTATATTTAGCTTACAAGACTCTGAAAAGCAATGTCAATAACCAATAGAATTTAAATCTCAGTGTGATTTCTGGTAAGTATAGGCTGCCTACAATATATAGTAGGAAAATTGAAAAAAATAAAAATAAATAAATAAATAAAAAGAAAATTGGCTGTGGCCACAAGATTTATTAAGTCTTATTCATAGCTTATTCAAATAGCAAGCAGGGGCCAATGATCC
>NW_007067336.1:0-436 GCF_000164805.1 Carlito syrichta | reverse complement strand
TTCTGGTTACTTGGAAGGCTGAGGTGGAAGGATTGCTGGAGCCCAGCAGGTTGACACTGGGGTGACTGTGAGTCTGCCACTGCATTCCAGCCTGGGCTTCGGAGTGAGACTCCAACTCAAAAAAAAAAAAAAAGAAAAAGAAAAAGAAAAAGACATATGGGCAGCCAACAGACACTTGAAAAAGTGCTCAGCCTCACTCATCATCAGATAAATCAAATCAAAATCACATTGAGATATTACTTAACCCCAGTAAGAATGGCCATCGTTAATAAAACAAACAACAACAGATGCTGGCAAGGATGCGGAGGAAATGGGATTCTTCTACACCACTTGTGGGAATGGAAACTAGTTTAACCTCTATGGAAAACAGTGTGGCGATTTCTAAAAGAACTAGACATTGACTTCCATATGACCCAGCAATCCCCCTACTAGAAAT
>NW_007067335.1:0-714 GCF_000164805.1 Carlito syrichta | reverse complement strand
GCTGTCTTAACCCATTAGTTAGCTAGCTAGCTAGCTGTCTCAAACAGTTGACTAATTAAAAATCTGACTTTACTGAATTAGGTCAGTGACTTAACTACTTAGGTAGCTGACTTAACTGGCCAACTTAACTTGTTAGCTACTTGACTTCAATACCTGAATTAAATAGTTAGCTAACTATTTATATAGCTGAATAATTAGCTGACTTAACTAATTAGCTAACTAGTTGGGTAGCATACTTAAGTAGCTGACAAATATTTAGCTAACTAGTGAGCTAGATGACTTAGCTACCTGACTTAGCTAGCTAGCTGGTTAGCTAGCTGACTTAGCTAGCTGACTTGAGTTGGCTAACAAGATAGCTAGCTGACTTAATGAGTTGGTTATCAAGTTAGCTACCTGTTTTAACTAGTTGGTAAAGGAGTTAATTAGCTGACTTAACTAGTTGTTAACGAGTTAGCTGGGTGACATAACTTGTTGGTTGACGAGTCGACAGAACAGCTAGCTTTTTTAACACATTGACTGACTACATGACCGACTTGTTAGCTGGCTTAAGAAGTTGACTGACTAGTCAGCTGAATTAGATCATTGACTGACGAGTTGGTCCACTAGTCAGCTATGTTACTTAGTTGGATGGCTGGTGTGCTGACCTAACTAGTCGGCCAATTAGTAGGCCGATTAGTTAGATGGCCTAACTTGTTGGCGACTATTTAGCTGAGG
>NW_007067334.1:0-707 GCF_000164805.1 Carlito syrichta | reverse complement strand
TCCAGCACAATGGTGACACCATCCGTGCCCCCCCACCTCTGCAAAGTATGTTCTGGACACAGGGTCACTGGGTCATTGGACCCGAGAGGAACACGAAGCAACCCCTGGAATTCGCCACGTCGTCATCAGAAGTATCAATGAGATGCAAAAATAAAAGACAACATGAAGAACGATCACACCTGGGTGGACGCTGCCTTTCTGGTAGGTACCTCTCCCAACCCTTCAACCACACTGTCTGCAGGATCCACTGCTCTCCTGGCAGCAGCCTATGGCGCCAGAGATGACAACTTCCTTTCCCAGCCACCACTTGCTCTCCATGCTCTTGCTCTTTCTAATTCTGTGGGAGTGTGTTCGTCCCTGACCCGTGTGTGTGTGTGTGTGTGTGTGTGTGTGTGTCAGTGTGTCAGTGTGTCAGTGTGTGTGTGTGTGCCCGCGCATGCACGGATGCGTGTAGCGACACTCTCCGTGAGCCCAAACCAGGAATCCCCTGGAAACTTCTCCCAGGACTGTGCTCAATGGGCTTGGCAGTGAGTCTCCAGTTGAACCTCTTGGGGCCTCTTCCCTCCAGTCTCTGCTGCTCAGGAGACCTGGGTGTAGCAATTACCGTGCACTTCCCACTCCTCCACTCCTCGAATTTTTAAATAGCTCTGTGTACTGTCTTTGTGTATGTTTGGCACTTCTGAGTCAAACATTCTATGTGAGTTGCA
>NW_007067333.1:0-751 GCF_000164805.1 Carlito syrichta | reverse complement strand
GGTGAACTAGTTGGAGCTGTCTATACGTAGCGTCGTGCCTGTGAGAACTGAGTTAACTTTACTCCTTCGTCTCCCGTGAGGATACCTTGAAAAATTGTTTTTTGTTTAATTGCTCTGTCAGCATTCTTAACCCTATCTTGAAGGGAAGTGGTGGAAGACTATATCCACGTATACTTCTTGATCTTCAGGGAAAAGCTGAAAGTTTCACCGTGGAGTAATCATGTGAGTTTTGTGTTTTCCTATGTGGCCTTTGTCAGGTGAAGGAGGTTTTCTTCTATTCTGAGTTACATTTTAGTGTTTGTATCATGAATCAGTATGAATTTTTCTCAAATCCCTTCGACCTCAATAAAGAAGGTTGTATGTGGCTCCTTTTATACTGCTAGTGCGGAATTCCCTTTGATTGAGTTTTGTTGAAATGACATTTACGTTTTGTACGTTGTGCTACACATGTTTCCCAGAAATCAATCCCACTTGGCATGGTTTCTAATTGAATTCATTTTACTATACATGGCTGAGGATTGGTGTCCGAAATGCTGATGAATGCCTTCCAATGAATAATTGAAGAAAAAGCCTAGAGATTCCACACCTGCACCAACAGTATGGGAGCTCGATGGACATCCACTCGGAGAACAATCCTAGCCCATGATAGCTGCTGCTTTCCAAAAGTTCTTGAAAGTCTCTGGAAGTTGTCCTAATTTAGGCATCCAAGCCACCAGACAGGTTTGGTCTCCGAGAGAGCATTGAGAGTAGG
>NW_007067332.1:0-630 GCF_000164805.1 Carlito syrichta | reverse complement strand
GACTTTTCACATGGCACTATCATGATCATTGACATCACTGATCTCTGGCCACTGCATGAAGATATTCTGACATATTCACCACCAGGGACAAAGTAGCTCAGTGAATCACTGTGTAATACATGGCAGTCTTGCTATAAGGTGATCATTTAAATGGAAGGAAATAAATGGTCAATACAAAGTGATCTCAGAATTCAGTGTCATCTATGACTAAGGCTCAGAGGCTTTATGCTCACAGATGGCTACTTGGTGCGCCCGGTTTTTGTTCTAAGAAATTGACTGGTGCCATGAACATTGTGTTGTGAGGACCAGAAGTCAACTCATGTTAGTCTAGACAAGGTGTCATGTATTCTAAGGGCTCTGACTTCAGGAAGAATTGAGGACTTACAAGAATTAGAAAGTCACTACACAGCTTTTTCTCGTATCTCCCTCCATGTATCCTGGGGACCTACTGGTATCTCCTCTGTAACACAAGCCAGCTTCAATCTCCCCTCTCTGCCAACTGCTTCTCAAGTCATTCATCACCTTGTACTTGGCTGCTTTTTATTTTATTTTATTTTTAGTGTGAAAGCAGGATTCATTGAGAGGACAGAAGAGCTCCCACAGTGGGAGGGGACCCGAAGGGTTTACCCA
>NW_007067331.1:0-773 GCF_000164805.1 Carlito syrichta | reverse complement strand
CAATATATACAGCAGACAATCATGGGCAACCCAAGCTCTTGGGGAACTCCAGGTTTAAAAGGGAGATACAGGTGAGCAAACAGATGGTTATGATGCAGTGAGATCAGAGTCATCAAAGAGAAACATGGACATCGTGCAGGCACACAAGAAGGTCACCTGACCTAGGCTGTCACTGTCATGGGAAGCATCCTGAAGGAGCAGATGGCAAAGCAAACAATGAATCCAGGCACTCCATTCTTGGGAGTGGAAGAACAGCAAGGAATCCCAGGATAGAGCTCTGTCTCTACATCTGTGTTCTTTCAGGGGCATTCACTGGAAGAAAGAATTTGCTGAAAATGTTCTCAGACATGCAGAGTGTTTCCTAGATCTCCTTTCATAAGAATCTATAACTCTATTTTCTTTCATGTCAATTCAAATTCCCTGCCAACTTTTAATTCCAGGATCATCCCACCCATCTTATCTTTCCCCACTGCTCTCAGCACACCCCTCCATTCTGTCAAATCACTAATGCAAGGCCACCTGGTCTCTAATACTCAATGGCAGATGACTGAACCCATTCTGTGAAATGTGATGGACTCTAGAAGAGCTTTGCTACTCACAGTGTGATCCCTGAACCAGTAGCATCTACATCACCTGGGAGTTTGTAAAAATTTGCAGAATCCCAGGCCCTTGTCCAGACCTCCTGAATTAGAACTTATATTTCAATAAGAACCTTTGGTTGATTATTATGCATATTAAAATTTGAGAAATTTTTCCAAGGAGATACTATAATT
>NW_007067330.1:0-602 GCF_000164805.1 Carlito syrichta | reverse complement strand
CTTTCAGCATATGTGTGTCCTTAAAGATAAAGTGAGTTTCTTTAGCCAGCAAATAGTTGGATATTGGGTTTTTTAAAGTCAATTCAGCCACTGTCTTTTGATCATAGATTTAATTCACATATATTCAAAGCAATAATTGATAGGTGAGGACTTACTATTACAGTTGTATTAATTGTTTTCTAACTATTTTGTATTTTTTGTATTTCCTTTGTAACTTTCTTCCTCTTTTTCTGCCTTCTTTTGTTGTATGATGACTTTTTGTTAGGTATGTTTTACTTAAGTATTTTTGCTAAATACTTTATGAAAGTATACTAAATACTTTTTGTTTTATTTTTATTTGTTTTTTTAAATCAATATTTTTTATTTTAAAATTGTGGGGTACAGTTAAGGGTTGAAAGTATTTTTACTAAAGTTAAAAGTAATTTATATACCACCATTACAGTATAAGGGTATTCTGAATTTGATTATATTCTTACATTTACATTGTTATATTTTGTATGTGTTGGCATTAGTGCCCTTTTATTTCAACTTGAAGAACTACTTTTCACAATTCTTATACAGCATTACATAGTGACAAAAGGGTCAATACATCAAGCAAATAT
>NW_007067329.1:0-937 GCF_000164805.1 Carlito syrichta | reverse complement strand
AAAATGAAATAACCTAGCAAACGTGCACAAAGATCATATTTTTAAAAATGTCGCCTATTGTTCCATGACAAGGAGTAAGAATCTCCTGTGGACAGAAGCAAATTTTCATGTGCTTTATCTAGATTCAGGAGAATAAAACCTTTCTCCCTCATTGACATTCGCTCTGTGTTTTCAGTCATGAAGACTGATTACTATACAGCAAATTCTGAGCCGGTTCCATAATAATTTTGTTACCTAGCAACTTGGGGTGATTGTGAAGTAGCATAAAAATGAAAGCAAATAAAATTAGGAAATTTTCTCTGAACCCAATCACACACAGCTCAGAAGGGCATATTTATTTTTCCTTGGTATTTGTTTTAATTCTGATTTAGAAAATTTCTAATAGTTTGACAACTCTATTATTTGGCCTCTAGGCATGCACTGATTTTTTAAATAAAGTATAAGTTAATTCCAGTTAGCTTTCTTCTTATGCTGTGAAAAAAAATGTCCCTTGTGAAAAAGAATGACAAACCCTATCAACTTCTTGGAGTTTAGGGCTAATAGTGTACTAGGGAGTAGAAGACTCAAAACCCTGTCCTGAATCTGCTACCAACTCAGTAGGGGACAAGACAGCATGACTCTCCCTTTTCCACTCAGTCATTCACACACCAGCATTCACTGAACGGCATGATGATAAAAGGAAATCATATTCTAGCAGCCAAAAGAGTAAATGCCCTTCCTGAGTCCCTTTAAAAGGACTTGGCCCAGGATACAATATCTGGCACACAGCAGGCACTCAGCAAATCAAGATTTACCTGGAAAATGCTAGTTTTCACTTATCTTCACTTATCTCAGGCTGGAAGAATGATGGGAACTTGAGAGTCTTCACATTTCAGTTTTGATAACAGAAGCCAACATATTCTGAACAAAAAGAACTTCACCCTTAATGATCTGAATT
>NW_007067328.1:0-743 GCF_000164805.1 Carlito syrichta | reverse complement strand
TCAGTCAAGCAGTAGCGTGCTTGGTTCTAGGTATGGAGTGGTGAGCATGAAAGGGCCTGATTCTCATCTTTATGGAAATTGAGACATTACTAGAATAATTACCTGACTACATATTAAGTTGCTCTGAAGGAAAGGTGTATAGTACTCAGGGAATGAAAGATAGGATTGAATTTGTCCTGGTTAGGGAAGTCAGGAAAGGCTTCTTGGAGGAAGGAACTTTGGAGCTGAGGGCTGCAGAGAGAGTTGGTATATGGTGGCAGGTAGAAGTAGAGCATACTCCAGGAACTGGCAGAGGCCAGGGCAGCTGGAACCCAGAGAAAGGTGAGAGGCCAGACCCTGTAGGATCTCTCACACCTTGGGAAGGACTTGGTTGGGTCTTCATCTCCAGATCTCTGGGAAGTCATCAGAGAGCTCACTGCTGGTGTTGATATGATTGAGTGTATAACTGACTGGACAGACAAAAATGGATGTGGAGAGTTCAGAGAGAGGAAGTGGTGGTTATCCAGGCCATTGGGGTGTTTGGTTAGGGGTTCCTGATAGTGATTGGAAGGAGTAAGCAGCATGGAGAAATGCCTAGGGGTAAAATGGACACATTGGGGAGTTGAAGTGGCACATGAAGGAACCTGGCATGTTGAAGGATAACAGGTGGTTTCAACTTGAGTGTAGAATGAATGGTGGCACCCTTCATCACATTGGAAATGTGAGAAGAAGCCCTTAACTGACTCTTCAGGGGGGTGGTAAGG
>NW_007067327.1:0-693 GCF_000164805.1 Carlito syrichta | reverse complement strand
CCCCTAAAGAGGTTACAATTATGAAAATGGCTTAGGTAATCCTATGATCGCAAGACACAGAGTGAAGTAAAGACTAATGACGCCACTGGATGGAAATCAGGGGGAAAATCCAAATAGGTTTACTGAAAAGAACTAAAGAAGTCTTTTATTCTCAGTGAAGTGTTCTAATGCTTTCAAATATATCTTCCACATTGCTTCCCATCATTTCAAAGAAGGCCAATCCTATCAAGCTTTCCCATTTTCCTTTCTTGCTGCTCCTCCCTATTTCCTCAAACACAATGGGTCGAAGGCCCCACTGTCAAGTGATTCGAGCCTGGGTCCTGATTAATTATCCTACATGGGAGTTCAAACGTCGACTGAACTTCTATGGCACAATAGCATAGAATAATAATAGAGACACTTGGACTTGAGTATGTTGTATCTTTTGCTCTTGTGCCAGCATGAGCTCCATGGAGCTCTTTCACACCATTACACAGAAGAAGGTGTGAGGTCTAGGAGCTAAGCCTGATCCAATGAAGGCTGCTCTTGAGAGCAGTGCCCAGGAAAGGAGGGACCTGGAGCCATACCAGACTGACAGTCAGTCACCCAGGTGTCATGGAGCAAGTTCCGCGGGAGGGCCATGACCGGAACGGGAAGCAGGAGGCAGTTAAGGAAGGATGTAGCTTCTGATAACAAATCTCCAATGTGATACGG
>NW_007067326.1:0-687 GCF_000164805.1 Carlito syrichta | reverse complement strand
CAGCTAGGGCGGAGGAAGCAGGGCTAGCCGGGTGGAAGAATGACTCGAGGAAAGAATCTGTGGAGAGCAGAGTCCCAGAAGAATCTCCCGTGTGGAACCCGATCGCTCTCAGTCTCCCCAGAGGGAAGGAAGAGGAGGAGGAGGAGGAGGAGGAGGAGGAGGAGGAGGAGGAGGAGCAGGCAGAAACTGGGGTCCAGCCTGGGAAGCAGAGGTGCTGTTCTCAGACCCCCAGGCCCAGGACACCTCGACCGACAGGGTGACTTCTCAGATGTTGCTGCATACCTGATAAACTAAAACTTTCCGAGAACACCGGCCCAACGCCAGCGAGAGCAGGGCCCAAGGCACAGCTCCCATGGCGAAGGATGGTTGGCCGGTGGGGGCTCCTGAGGAACTGGGGAGCCGAACTGCCTCAGGAGAGGCATGCAGCATCTTTTCTACTGCCCGGTATGCTGGATAGAAGCTGAGAAGTTCTCAGGTAGTGAGTTGGGAACGTGAGGACCACAACTGTGGGGAGCTTGGCAGGTCCCAACATTTCAGCTCCTACCTGGATTCCATGGGACTGTAGCTGTTACCTAGCTTTCATGTTGAAAGGAATGCAAATGGAGTCAATGTATGCAATGAGTAGCCATTGCAACATTGCCTAGCTTTGCCATGTTTTTCTAGCAGTTTTTTTTTTTTGAGTTGGAG
>NW_007067325.1:0-831 GCF_000164805.1 Carlito syrichta | reverse complement strand
TCTATGCATAGTATATAGATAGATGTTAGAAAACAAACAATAAAAGCTAAAAGTCATCTGGGGATACATTTTTTTTTTTTGAGTTGGAGTCTCACTCTGTCGCCTAGACTGGAGTGCAGTGGCCGCTCCCGGCCACCGCAACCTCGACCCGCTGGGCTCTGGCGATCCTTCCACCTCAGCCTTCCAAGTAGCTGGAACTACAGGGACCCACTACCATGCCTGGCTAATTTTTTGATTTTTATTGTAGAGATGACGTCTCACCAAGTTGCCCAGGCAGGCTCGAACCTGCAGGGTCAGGCAATTCACTCACTTCGGCCTCTCAAAGCGCGGGATTACAGGCTGAGCCACCGAGCCTGGCCGGACATACATCTTAAAAGATGGTCATCCTTATGGAGATGATTATAAAATCAATTATAGATGGTAAAGGATCACCTAAATAGAGAAGTAGACTAGGTTCAGGGATAAGAAGAATAAATTATTATATTGCTCACCTAAATTATCTGTAAATAACTACAGTTCAGTTTCTCTTAAATTTCCAGTTTTTAATAAATGTCTGACACTAGTCCAAGTACTTTGAATGTATTAACTCATTTAAACCTCAGAACAATTGGCAATTTTGTATTCATTTTATATATGACTACGATTGTAGAGTGGTTTGTGTCTTACAACATGTCTAGTAAGTGCAAGTACTAGCTGCCTGAGTTCATCTATGCTCTCTTAAATACTATTGCATTTTGTCTCTCCAGTATTTTTTATGGAACTTAATAAGCTAGTTATCAAGTTCGTGCGGACTGGTAAAGAGCAAAAATAGCCACGGCCATTTAGCTGACT
>NW_007067324.1:0-805 GCF_000164805.1 Carlito syrichta | reverse complement strand
TCTTTCTGTTAGAGTAATTCTGGCCTCATGTAGTCACTTGGAAATTATTCCCTCCTCTTCCATTTTGTGAAGAGTTTGAATTAAACTGGTATTAGCTTTTTAGCTACTTGAAAAAATTCAGCTGTGAAGACATCAGGTTTTGGGTTTCTCGCTCTCTCTTTCTCTTACTTTTGAGTTGGGGTCCCAATCTGTTGCAGATTGGAGTGTAGTCTGCTGACCATCCTTCTGCTTTGGATCTTTCTGCTTTATTTTGCACAAAACAATTTGTTGAGTAAATGAATGAGTGAATGATGAGTCTTCACTCTTTAAGGGAAATTTAGTGATGGCTGCTTACCTAGAGAGGTTACAGTCATGAAAATGGATTAGATAATTGCCTGTCCACAGGAAGTCATGAGGGAAGACTTGGGAACCAAGCTGCTGTCTAATATTTCTGTAAAGGCTTGTGACAAAGGCCAGTCTGCCCAAAAGGGTGTGTAATGCTGAGTCTTTTTTCTAAGACCATGACTGAGAAGTGAAGATGAGACAAGTTACTTTTGATTTTTTTTTATTAATCAATATTTTTTATTATGGTTTTGTGGGGTACAGTTAAGGGTTAGGTGTACAATTACGTTTCATTCAGGCACCCTGTTGATAAGAGGTGTTTTCCCATCCCCAGACAGATATTTGCTACTGTTAATCCCATCCCCTGCACCCCCATAGTTTCCCAGTACCATCAGTCATTTTCATATAGTATTACATTGGATGTTCAAGGTCCATTATATGAGTGAGAACGTGTGATATTCGGATCTTTGTTTCTGTGAGAGGT
>NW_007067323.1:0-707 GCF_000164805.1 Carlito syrichta | reverse complement strand
TTTTCATAAACAATCATTTTTAACTACCTCAAGAGAGACAGCAATAAAATAGTGTGAGTTCCTCGAGCTTAACAGGATACTTGACGCTTCACTCGTCACTCAGGGCATTTGTAATTACTTGGCCCAGCATGTCTTCCCACTTGACTAGTTCTCAACCTTGAATGCACATTGAAATTACTGAGCACCTTTAACACAACAATATTGATGTCTGGGTGACACCCTAGAGATTCTTATTTAATTAATTCCAGTGTGGAACCTGGAGATAGATATTTTCAAAACCTAATAACTTAAGTTTTTTCTAACATGTAGCCAAGAAAACTGTGCATTTGACTGTAAATTCAATGATGGGAGGGAACGATGTGTTCAATGACTTAATGTCAGGCACAGAGTAACTCATTAAACGTTGGATGGATGGACGGGTAGATGGATGGATGGGTGGGTGGATGAATGGATGGATGGATGGATGGATGGATGATCAGGACAAGTTCGCTTACTTTTATGGCTTTATGGATCTTAGGATGGATAGATAGATAGATAGATAGATAGATAGATAGATAGATAGATAGATAGATAGATAGACAGATAGATAGGGATACATAGTTGAGCTACAGCTCTTCCTTTTACTCAAATGACTTTCATGAGAAACCACGGTAATGTGCATATCTAGTCACTATCTCCTAAATTGTAAAGACCTTCATAATAGGAAC
>NW_007067322.1:0-765 GCF_000164805.1 Carlito syrichta | reverse complement strand
GGAAGAGGTGAAGGTGGGGAGGGTTGTGTGTGTGTGTGTGTGTGTGTGTGTGTACCCATAGGACATTTTGAATTTTGTGTGTATGTGTGTGTGTGTGTGTGTGTGTGTGTGTGTATGTGCACCCTAGGGCATTTTTTAATTCATTTTGTAAATGAATTTTGACTTCTTCTCTGAAGTGTGATGGGTTTAGAGCAAAGAATGGCACAATTGGACTTAATTTTTCTTAGGACCACTCTGCATGATTAGAATTGAAGTAGGCAGCAGGGAGACCAGCAAGAGTCTGTTGTCATGATGCAGGTGAGAAAAGATGGTAGGTGGACCAGGTGGAGGTGGTGGTGAAGGTGAAGAGAAGTGACCGGATTTTGTATAGGTTTTAAAGCTACAATCAACAGGAAGTGGGAAATGAAAGAGCTAGGAGAGGCCATGATGACCCATGGTTTCTGGCCTGAACCATGGGAAGAACTGAGTGAGCATTACCTAAAGTAAAGAAGACTTCACAGGAATGGGACACAGAAGGGATAAAGCTAGTTCTGGAATGTTAAATGTGAGGTGCTAACTAGAATTTCAAGTGCAATTATCAAGTAAGCATGGTAAACAAGAGTTTCTGTAGTTTGAGTATGCATCTGGCCTGTGATATAAATATAAAAAGACAAAGGGCATACGAATGGCAGATAGTCATGAGGCTGGATGAGATTACAAGTAGAAGGGGTCCACACAGGAAGAAAAAGGAGGCCGAGTGTTGAGTGCTGGTGCCTCTAAAATTAA
>NW_007067321.1:0-682 GCF_000164805.1 Carlito syrichta | reverse complement strand
CCTTGGAAAACAGAACAAACACCACCAGACTTACATGGCATTTCAGTAAGTCGTAGTTAACATAATAACACAATTAGCCGGGCTTGGTGGCTCAGCCTGTAATCCCACGCCTTTGGGAGGCTGAGGTGAGTGGATTGCCTGAGCTCGCGGGTTTGAGACCCGCCTGGGCAGGCGAGACCTCATCTCTACACTAAAATCAAAAAATTAGCCGGGTATGGTAGCGCACACCTGTAATTCCGGGTACTCAGAAGGCTGAGGCGGAAAGATCACCGGAGCCCAGCAGGTCGAGGCTGCGGTGGCCGGGAGCAGCCACTGCACTCCAGTCTGGGCAACAGAGTGAGACTCCAACTCAAAATAATAATAATAACAACACATTTAGCAAAGTAATGCTCCAAAGAATCCCACCAAAAGAGGACCAGACCTTAGCCGCTTTTGACATTTGAGATGCATTGCCGCTACTCTATTTTATTTTTCCTTTTATTTCAATAGCTTTAGAGGGTACAAAGTGTTTTGGCTTACATGGTTGCCCTGTAGAGTGGCAAATAGGTCTGGGGCTTGCTGTAGTTGAGACCTAAAGTCTAGAAAGTCCCTGACCTAAATACCTCAAAGAAATCTATTTGGAGGTGGACTCTATCAGCAAAATGGGGAAATTTGACTTTGTCCTTTAGAGGGATCCTTGGAT
>NW_007067320.1:0-708 GCF_000164805.1 Carlito syrichta | reverse complement strand
TGGTACACCTATGTTGGGTGCATATATGTTTTAGGATAGATATTTCTTGTTGATGGAGTGACCTTTTATCATTATGTAGTGGCCCTCTGTATCTTTTTTAATTTTTGATAGCTTAAATGGTATTTTGTCTGAAATTAGGATCGCGACTCCTCCTTTCTTTTGTGTTCCATTCGCCTGAAAATTTGTTTCCCATCCTCTTACTTTGAGTCTGTGTATGTCCTTTCTAGTGAGATGGGTCTCTTGAAGGCAGTACATTGTTGCCTGGTGATATTTTATCCATTTTGTCATTCTATGTCTTTTCAGTGGTGCGATTAGTCCATTCACATTCAGACTAATTATTGAAATGTGAGAGTTCGTCCCTATCATGGAGCTCTTATTGAGTTATTGTTCTTCCACTTGTTTTTTTCTTTTTTCTTTTTCTTTTTGTCTTTCTTTTGCTTTTGGGGTTGGTTCGTGTATATTTTATTCTTTTCCCTGTACTCTTGTGAAGAACGTTGTTCTTTTTTCCTTTTCTTCTGTGTTTAGTACTTTCTTGAGTGTTTCATGTAGAGATGGTTTTGTGGCTGCATAAGTTTTTAGGGATTGTATATCTGGGAAAGATTTTAATTCTCCCTCACTGATGAAGCTTAGCTTGGCTGGGTAGGTTATTCTTGGTTGAAATTGTTTATCCTTTAGGACTTTGAAGATAGGGCTCCAAGCTCTCCTAGC
>NW_007067319.1:0-791 GCF_000164805.1 Carlito syrichta | reverse complement strand
TGCATTGAATCTGTAGATTGCCTTTGTAGGATGGACATCCTAAAAATGTTGATTCTCCTATCCATGAGCATGGAATATTTTCCATTTGTTTGTGTCTTCTTGGATTTCTTTGAGCGATGTTTTGTAATTCTCATTGTAAAGGTCTTTCACTTCTCTGGTTAGGAAGATGTCTAGGTATTCCATTTTTTTGGTGGATATTGTGAATGGGATTGTGCTTTTTATTTGGGTCTCTGTCTGCTTGTTGTTGTTAAGTAGGAATGAACAAGACAAGGTTGTCCACTCTCATCCCTCTTGTTTAATATTGTGTTGGAAGTCCTAGCTCAGGCAATTAGAAAAGAGAAGGAAATCAGGGGTATCCAAATAGGAAAAGAGAAAGCCAAGTTATCCCTCTTTCCTGATATATCCAATACCTTGAAAATCCAGGAGAATCTGTCAAAACCCTGCTTGCACTTTGGGAGGTCAATTCTTTTAAACAGAAATTTAAATACTTCCTTTACCCTCCAGGGACTAATTTCAATTTTATGAGGGCCAGCTACAAATGCTAGGCTGTTGTTCATTCCATTACACTGTGTTTTCCTGCTTGTTTGAAGTAAGACTCAAAGTAAGGTTTTACTTTTAAGAGTAAACAAATCAATGCCTATATCACTAAAACCCTGTTTTTAGTGTCATCATGCTGTTTTTCTTTCTTCTTTCTTTCTTTTTCTTTCTTTCTTTTTGCTTTCTTTCTTTATCTTTCCCTTCCTGCCTCCCTCTCTTTTTCTTTGACTTTTTTTTCTGAATAGTGTTGGGTG
>NW_007067318.1:0-803 GCF_000164805.1 Carlito syrichta | reverse complement strand
CCAAGTTGCTGCAGAGTCCATAATTTTGTCCTTATTTATGGCTGCATAATATTCCATCGTGTATATGTACCACATTTTTTTTTTATCCAATCCGGTTTCAATGGGCAGCACAACTGGTTCCATGTTTTTGCTATTGTGAATCATGCTGCAAAAATAAACATGCATGTACAGGTATCTTTTTTATAGAGTGATTAAACAGAATGTCAGAAATCCTAGCTACAGGAACAAAGAGGGTAGAAATGGTCTATATCTAGTGACTTTTAGCAGCAAAGAAGTGGGCCCAAGTGCAACCTGACAAATGCTCAATTGTAACAATTATAATTATATTTCTCTCCAGAAACTGGCATGCCATTCTTGTCAACTCTTGGAGGATAGTTTCACTGGGTCAGCAGGAACAGATTGATGAAAACTTAGCAGCCTGCAAGGCTGGGCCACCTAAGCAGACAGTCCCTCCCAAATGACTGACTACACCCTTCAAGTGTGTCTGTTTGTATGTAGCTCAAGAACCAACAAAATCAGTGTCCCCTGGGAGCGCTATTAGAACAAGATTTCAACACTGCCACCCACCCCTCGGGGCTACAGAGTCAAAATCTTCACTTCACCAGGCTCCATATAACACACGTTATAGTTGGAGAATTGATGGTCTATCCAAGGTTTTTACACAGTTGAGTGAAAGGTCCAAGGCTGCCCAGCCTCCCTTGCAGCCAGGTATGGCCAAGTGACTAACTTCTGGCCCCGGACGGGTGAGTAGGAGTGATGGGCACAGCTTCCAAGTGTTGTCCCCAAAGGAAATGAGCCCGCCT
>NW_007067317.1:0-670 GCF_000164805.1 Carlito syrichta | reverse complement strand
CCAACTGGTGAACTCAGGCTATCCTTCTGCCTCGGCCTTCCAAATAGCTGGAAGGTACTGTAGATGCACGCCACCATGTCTGGCTCACAGGTTAACTGACAAATTAACCAATCCAAGTTGTGCCTGAAAATGATAAGACCCATGACTAGTTATCACCCAGAGAACTGACCATATACTCGACCCTCTATCCTCTTCCTGATGCCTTTACTCTTGGATTGACTTCCTTCCCTCCCAGCCAAGTTCTAGTAGTCTCAATTCAGTTTTTCATCTAAGACTGAAAAGAGTTTTGGCTAAAGCCAAGTGACTCTAACGATGCTTCTAAAGAATCAGGAAAACAGTCTTCTCTATCCTCCTACAGCATACTCATAACTGAGACCTGAGTTCTGGCAGGTTTTTCTTCCACAACCACTGTATGCTAGAGTTCAGCATCTTAACTTTAGCAGCAAAGGCATAATGGGCAATCTACTCTTTATTGCTGTCCCTGTCCTCTCTTCTACTCCCCTGAATTGGTGCAGACTTGATTTTATAAGAATATACCTTGTCATGTGTGCCCTTTTTTTCAATTTTCTACTATTTTTTCTCTTTTTTTAACCAAAATTGAGCTGGATACTTTGAGGAAACAGTCCCACCAAATGGTTCCAGTTCTCTGAATAGCAAGATGAGGAAGGTT
>NW_007067316.1:0-724 GCF_000164805.1 Carlito syrichta | reverse complement strand
AAACTGTACAGAAATATATATTTTTTTTAAACTACATTTCCAGCTGTCCTTTAAAAGAAGAAAAATGAAAATATAAAGAAAAGCCCACACATATGCATGCACCAAACCAAAGATGCTGAAGACCCTCTGCCAATCAGCATTTCTATAGAGACATTCTTTCGATGATTAAAACAAAAACTTCAGCCAGGCTCGGTGGCTCAGCCTGTAATCCCGCGCCTTTGGGAGGCTGAGGTGAGTGGATTGCTGGGCAGGTGAGACCTCATCTCTACAATAAATCAAAAAATTAGCCGGGTGAGGTAGCATGCGCCTGTAGTTCCAGCTACTTGGAAGCCTGAGGCGGAAGGATCGCCGGAGCCCAGCAGGTCGAGGCTGCGGTGGCCGGGAGTGGCCACTGCACTCCAGTCTGAGCGACAGAGTGAGACTCCAACTCAAACAAACAAACTAAAAACTCTAAAATGTTCAAGCAAAAGAAAACAAGCCAAGTAGCAATGTCCAGGAAGTCACCTAGTTGTACTGTCTGCTAATTATCCAATGACAAAACAAATGACACCGGCCCAACTTCCTCGAACACATACACAGAGACACACAGGCTCCTAGAATTGCACACACGTGGGAAGGAATATACAAACCAACATTGAACAGAGCACAATGCCTACAAACACCAGCATGGCATCCACACCAAAACATGCACATGCGTGTGCACCCATGATGCACATGACACAAA
>NW_007067315.1:0-653 GCF_000164805.1 Carlito syrichta | reverse complement strand
TGCCCCAGGAGTCCAGCCCCAGCCAGCCCGCTGGCCTCAGTCTTGCGGGGAAGACCACAGGTGTTCACTTTGTCCTCGAGGTGGGAGGGGCCGGGGCTCGACAAGAGAGATGCCACAGAAGCCCCACCCACCAGTGAAGCCCCCCCCCCTTCTGCTCCCCCTTGTCCCTGGGTCTCCCAGGAGAGGGGTTTTCCCTGACAGGGAGAGGGTGGAGCGGGAATAAGGGGGAGTGGGAGCTGAGAGAAGCCTGTTTAGTCCCCACTCGGTCCCTCCCCTGCACAGTGCAGGCTGGTAGTGGGCCTCGGTGAATGTTCAGTGGCTGGCTGGCTGGAGGGATGGGGGGTGGGTGTGAAGATGAACAGATGGATGGGTAGGTGGATGGATGAAGGTGAAGATGAATGAATGAGTGGGTGAGTGGGGTGTGGGGGATGGACGGATGGCTGGAAAGATAATAGGTGGGTAGATGAATGGAGGAAGGGATGGATGTGTGGATGGATGGATGGATGGGTGGGTGGATGTGAAGAATGGGTGGAGAGATAGATGGAGGGATGTGTGGGTGAGTGGATGGATGGACGGATCGATGGATAGGGAAATGGGTAAGAATAATGGTGGATAGATGGGTGGATGGATGGAAGGAAGGATGGATGAACGGA
>NW_007067314.1:0-353 GCF_000164805.1 Carlito syrichta | reverse complement strand
AAAGATACAATCATCAAAACAGCTTGGTAATGGTACAGGAACAGGCATATAGATCAATGGAACAGAATTGAGATTCCAGAAGCAAAACCTCAATTTCTCAACCAACTCATCTTCGACAAAGCCCCCACCACCTACCAATGGGGAGAGGAGAACCTATTCAGTAAATGGTGCTGGGAAAATTGGCTGACCACATGCAGAAGATTGAAACAGGACCCCTATCTATCCCCATACACAAGGGTTAACTCCAAATGGATCAGAGACCTAAATGTAAAACCTCAAACCATAAGAACCTTAGAAAAGAAAGGAAATACTCTCATGGAAATCGGAACTGGCTCCCAATTCCTGTACAAAAC
>NW_007067313.1:0-641 GCF_000164805.1 Carlito syrichta | reverse complement strand
TGCGGGGCTGCAGCGCCCTGGCGTGAGGACGGCGCGTCGCGTCCCGGCCGCGTGACCTGATGGGTCGACGCGATCCTTCCTCAGTTCCTGCATGCGAGCACCGAGGCGCAACGCGGTTCCGCCTCCCGGGGGGCGGCCTCCCACGGAGTGCTTCGGACTCCCGCGCTGCGGGACCCCAGGGTGTGGCTCGCGGCGACTGGGACGACCGCGGAGCTGGGCCCCCCGCTGGCGGCGGAGCTGGGCCCCCCGCAGGCGGCGGAGCTGGGGCCCCCCTACCACGTCGAGGGAACGTGAGTCAGGCCGCTCTTGGACATGGACCCTTAACCGTGAGTTCACAGACTCTTCTTTTCTTGTATTTTCTTACCTGTGTTGTGGCTTTTGCTGGACGTGGAACTGCTGGATTATGCATGAGAGTATCCAGTTTTCTGAGAAGTGTGTGTGGAAGGACTGCCCTATTCCCACGGAATGTATGTGGCCATAAATGTGTCCACTGATTCCTCAGTGTTCGTTCTGTTCCATGGATCAATCGTTAGGGTTTTATACCATTGCCTCTGTGTTTGGTTTCCTGGACTTTGGTGAAAGCAGAAAGTGTGAAACCCTAAACTTTGCCCGTTTTGAGGACAGTTTGGGCTATGCAGGTC
>NW_007067312.1:0-578 GCF_000164805.1 Carlito syrichta | reverse complement strand
TTTTAGAGGAGGTCCTCCCTCATATTCCATGAGATACAACTGATAATTAATCATGAAAAATCTAAATATATAATTTTCTCTTTTTAAAAAATAAAATAAATAAATGTTAAAATAAAACATTCAAGGCAGGATGTGCATTAATATCATAATTGGGAGCATTTTTTGCAGATTTTTCTAGCTGCTGAAATGGCTCTTGTGTGTTCTCATCAGGAAATATGAGAAAGAGAATTCTTCATCTTCAAATAATTGCATAATTTTTTCTCCTGTTTGTGGGGAACTTTTAAACAACATTTAGGAACTGAAATTATATATATATATATATTCGTGTACACTCTTTTGCAGAGAGAGTTGTATTTCTTTGTCTGAAAGAAATTTTTTCTGGTTCATTTGTGTCTTTTCTGTGGTTTTATCTTGGATCTCTAGATCCTTCAAGCAGAGTTACCTGTTTCAATTTCAAAACCGTCAGATGTATATAGCTCTTGTGCAGAAAGACTCTGAACCAGATTAGAATGATTACTGTAAATGAAACTCTACTGTATCAATTGTCATTTTCTTCCTCTTCTTGAGGAATCTGGAGT
>NW_007067311.1:0-659 GCF_000164805.1 Carlito syrichta | reverse complement strand
TGTAAAGTTATTGGCTAGGCTTATTAGTATGAATATGGTTAAACCGTAACTGGAGGTAAAACCGGGGGTTATTTTGGTCTCTAAGGGAGACATCTGATGAGAACAAAACTGGTGACAATTGAGAGATAGGTAGTAGCTAACAGAATTTTTGCTGCAGTCGGCCAGTTTGTGGGTGCTGAGCAGGTGAGTAATATAGTAAGTAGAATGGCGATCAGGTCAAGAAAGGAGAGGGGCCAAGGGTCACAAGTTTTCTGTGTTGTATCCAGGATGTTTGAATTTGGATTTGGGTGGGTGGTGAGTCGGGACAAGCGAAGTTTGAGTGGCTGTTCTGGAACCTTGGAGCAGGTGTACCTGTGGGTAGGTGGACAAGTATTATTATGGGTGGATTGTGAGGAAGGAGAGGTGGCAGGTTTAAGACGGGAAATGTGAATCCATGGTGTAACCTGACGTTGGGCTGTGATAAGTTTTGCTGCCGTGGGAGTGGATAAAACTACTTGAAGAGGTTCAGACCACTTTGGGTTGAGGTGAGTTTTGGTTTCCGGGTCAGAAAAATAGACCCATTGTCCAGGAATAAGAGGAGGTGGGATTTGACCTTTGGACGAGACTGGTAAGAGGAGGTTTTGATATTCCCAAATGTGGGAACGAATGAAGGACAAGAG
>NW_007067310.1:0-805 GCF_000164805.1 Carlito syrichta | reverse complement strand
CAGATGCTCTGGAAAACCTGTAAACAATGGTCTGATTCACCATTCACCATTCACACTCCTATAAGGATAAGTCATCCATGCAATTCTTCCATATAAATAAATAATATAATCTCATTTTCAAACCAATATCAAAAAGGAACAAAAAGCCTAAAATATACTCTGCAGTTTAATTTCTAGATTGTGACAGAGTCTGAAATGATAGGACAGTGAAGGGATAGAAAATAGGGTGAAAATAAGGGGGGACAGCTTAAAATATTTTTTACATGCATTCATAGGGGATATTCATATACTGATTTATGGGTTACAAATCATTTTTAGCTAATCACATTTGACACCCTTATAATTCAGTGTAAAACATAAAACATAATATTCACATTTGAAAGATGAAGAAACAGGGTGCAAAGACAGTGAATGAAATGTCAGAAGTCCTACAAGTAGACTCCATAAATGGGACTTAACTGCAGGTTTCCAGCTCCCAAGTCTCTGCTTTTTCTTCAACCATACTCTGCCTGAGCGTCTTCATGCCTCAGGCTTGGAACAAATGAATAAAAGCCTACTAGAAACATTTCCAACCCCCACATCCTCAAGTTTCTCTTCCCAAGCTCCATAGATACAAAAATGCAAACACTAGTGTATGAAAGCAAAATATGGAGAGGCGATAATTTTGAATGAATAAGAGTACTGAAATTGGGTAAACAATAAACACTTTAGAGATATCTAAATAGTTTGATAAAATAGAATTTATTTGACTACAATATTGCGGGGACCCGCCCCTCAAGGGTCATGAGATATCCTGAAGGAGAGA
>NW_007067309.1:0-735 GCF_000164805.1 Carlito syrichta | reverse complement strand
GAAGCCATCAGCCGCTAGGCTCTTTTTTTCTCCCTCTCTCTTTTCTTTATCTTGTTTTCTGCTTTGTTTTTTTTTGTTTGTTTTTGAGTTGGGGTCCCCCTCTGTTACAGGCTGAAGTGCAGTGCACTGATCATTCTTCTGCTTTGGATCCTCTGTTTTATTTTATACAAAACTATTTGCTGAGTCAAAGATTGAGTGAATGATGAGTCTGCACTCTTCTAGGGAAAATTGGTGCAGGCTGATTTCCTAAAGAGGTTACAGTTATGAAAATGGCTTAGGTAATCCTATGATTGCAAGGCACAGAGTGAAGTAAAGACTAATGACACCACTGGATGGAAGTCAGTGCAAAAATCCAAATTTTTTTACTGAAAATAAGTAAAGAAGTCTTTTATTCTCAGTGAAGTGTTCTAATGCTTTCAAATATATCTTCCACATTACTTCCCATAATTTAAAAGAAGGCCAATCCTATCAAGCTTTCCCATTTTCCTTTCTTGCTGCTCCTCCCTATTTTCTCAACCACAATGGGTCGAAGGCCCCACTGTCAAGTGATTCGAGCCTGTGTCCTGATTAATTATCCTACATAGGATTTCAAACGTCGACTGAAGTTCTATTGCAGAGTAGCATATAATATAGTCACTTGGACTTGAATATGTTGTATCCTTTGCTCTTGTGCCAGCATGAGCTCCATTGAGCTCTTTGACACCAGTACACAGAAGAGGGTGTGAGATCCAGGAG
>NW_007067308.1:0-533 GCF_000164805.1 Carlito syrichta | reverse complement strand
ACTCAATGAGCTCCATAAATCTCACAGATCAGCCTACTCTTTCATCCTGCAGGAATTTTCACTAGTTTCTCAGTGTATTGAACCCTCCTACCTTTTGCTCATCTGAGTTGAGTTCTGACTGAATTCAGGCCTCTATCACCTATTGCAATAGTGTTTTTTTTTTTTTATATTTTATTTTTTCCATTAATCAGTAGTTTTTATTATGGTTTTGTGGGGTACAGTTAAGGGTAGGTGTACAATGACGTTTCATTCAGGCACCCTGTAGATAAGAAGTGTTTTCCCATCCCCCGACAGATATTTGCTACTGTTAATCCCATCCCCCTCCCCCCCATAGTTTCCCAGTACCATCCGTCATTTTCTCATAGTATTGCATTATGTTCAAGGTCCATTATATGAGTGAGAACATGTGATATTTGGATTTTTGTTTTTGTGAGAGGTCACTCAGTATTATAGACTCTAGTTCCATCCAGGTTGCAGCGAAATTCATGATTTTGTTCTTTTTTATGGCTGCGTAGTATTCCATCGTGTATATG
>NW_007067307.1:0-742 GCF_000164805.1 Carlito syrichta | reverse complement strand
GAAGTTGAAGTTATATAGGTAGGCAGAAACCAGATGTTTTAATAATTGGATTGCCTATAATAAGGAGTTTGGATTAATTTTGTGTATGATGCAAAATCATTGAAGGGTTTTAAGCAGGATTTATGCTTTTAAAATATAACTTTGATAGAATGGAAGAGGAAAGCCAACCAAGAATCTACTGCAGAAAATAGGTGACAGAGGGAAATGAGAAGACATTAGGTCATGCATTCATTGAGGAATTGGCAGAATGTGAACTGGATTTGATCATATAGTATAAGAGAAGGGATAAATGATCATCCCTGGGATTTGAAACAGAATGCAGTGGTAAAAGGTGAAAGCCATTTACCTAGAGTGGAAGAGGTACACATTTGGGAAAAGAAAATATTAGTCTGGTTTGGTTATGTAGAGTTGAAACTAGAAGATCTGGTTGACAAATGTACATAGTTGTTAAGGGTTCAGTTTAGCCAGGAATTAAAATTGAGGAGTATGAACAAATGGAAGACATATAAACACATGGGACTGATAAAGTTTCTTGTAGAGGAAGAAACGATTGAAATTCTCATACAGAGCCTTGAAAATCTCAGCATTTAGTAGCCAAAAGGGGAAGTAAGCAGTGTCTGAGACAGAATAACCAGGTAGTAAAAAGAAAAGGCAGATGAGTAGACATAAAAAAAAAGTATGTATTCAAGGAGACGGTGATCAGTGGTGATGTGTAGTATGCAAAAGGACTGGACTTACAGAT
>NW_007067306.1:0-635 GCF_000164805.1 Carlito syrichta | reverse complement strand
GAACAGGAGGGATGGGCATGAAGAGAACTGCAACTTCCTAGACCCTTCTTATTTCACCAGTTAGGTAAATCTACTGGATTTTGTTCTGAAATAGTGTTTTCTCACATCTGGAAGGAGAGAGTAAGACTGGTGGACAGGAGGTATGAGAACATAACCCCCACGGCGATTCTGTTATCTGCATTCCCACCAAAATTCCTGGAAAGGAAGGCCTCAATGAAAGGTCCCAGATCTTGGACTGGTCACGGAGAGCATGCAGATGGCCTAGGGGCTGTGGCCTAACCTGGGACCCTCTTCTCAGCAGTGGATCTAGCCAGATTCACTGCACCATGTCTCTGTGAGCATGGACAGAATCCAAATGCTTCATATTAACAAATAAACTTCTTGATTGCTGGAGCCCAACAGGTCGACGCTGGGGTGGCCATGAGTGTGGCCTAGCACTCTAACCTGGGGGACAGAGTGAGACTCCAACTCAAAAAAACAAGACAAGCCAGGCTTGGTGGCTCAGCCTGTAATCCCGTGCCTTTGAGAGGCTGAGGTGAGTGGATTGCCTGAGCCCGCAGGTTGGAGCCCCGCCTGGGCAGGTGAGACCTTATCTCTACAATTAAAAAAAAAAAAATTAGCCAAGCATGGTAGCG
>NW_007067305.1:0-774 GCF_000164805.1 Carlito syrichta | reverse complement strand
TCATTTCATTGTTTCCAGGTATCTTTGATCAGTGTTTTGATTTCATCATTGACCCAGGAGTTGTTTAGCATCATGCTGTTTAGTGTCCATGTCTTTGTGAGTTTTGGGGGGATTTTGTTGGTGTCAATGTTTATTTTTATTCCACTGTGGTCCGAGAAGGTGTATGGTAGAATTTCAGTCCTTTTAAATTGGCTTATGCTTGATTTATGGCCGAGTATGTGGTCGATCTTAGAATATGTTCCATGTGGTGATGAGTAGAATGTGTATTCTGTGGTCTTTGGATGGAGTGTTCTGTAGGTATCAATTAAGTCCATTTGGTCCAAAGTTACATTGAGGTTCCGGATCTCCTTGCTGATTTTTTGTCCTGATGATCTGTCTAGGGTTGTGAGTGGGGTATTGAAGTCCCCAGTTATGATAGTGTTAGGGCCAATATCTTTCTTTAGTTTTCCAAGAAGCTGCTTTATGAAAGTTGGCGCACCTATGTTGGGTGCATATATATTTAGAATAGATATTTCTTGTTGATGGATTGAGCCTTTTATCATTATGTAGTGGCCTTCTGTATCTTTTTTGATTTTTAATAGTTTGAAGGGTATTTTGTCTGAAATTAAGATGGCTACTCCTCCTTTCTTTTGTATTCCGTTCGCCTGGAAGTTTGTTTCCCATCCTCTTACTTTGAGTCTGTGGATGTCCTTTCTAGTGAGGTGAGTCTCTTGAAGGCAATAGATTGTTGCCTGATGATATTTTATCCTTTTTGCCAATCTATGTCTTTTCAGG
>NW_007067304.1:0-833 GCF_000164805.1 Carlito syrichta | reverse complement strand
CTGGGTATCAATGTGATGTGGCCTCGTAAAATGATTTGGGGAGAGTCCATCTTTTCAATCCCCTGGAATACCTTCAGTAGGATTGGTATCAGCTCCTCCTTGAATGTCTTGTAGAATTCTGCTGGAAAGCCATCTGGAGCAGGGCTTTTTTTGGTAGGAATTTTTCTTATTACGTAGTCGATTTCCTTGATTGTTATTGGTCTATTTAGGGTCTCAATTTCTTCTTGTTCCAACCTAGGTAGGTTGTGTGATGTCAGAAAGTCCTCCATTTCCTTATGGTTTTCAAGTTTGTTTCCATACAAGTGTACGTAGTAGTCTCTAATGATGTTTTGTATTTCTTCAGGGTCAGATGTGACTTCATCTTTTGTGTTTCTGATTGTGCTTATTTGGTTTTTTTTCTCGTTTTTTCTTGGTTAGTCTAGCTAGGGGACCATCAATCTTGTTTACCCTTTCGAAGAACCAGCTTTTTGTTTCATTGATTTTTTGTATTATCTTTTTGTCTTCTATGTCCTGGATTTGGGCTTTTATTTTGGTGATCTGGATTCTTCTGCTGAAATTAGGGTTTTTGTGGTCTTGCTTTTCCAGCTTCTTTAGGTGGCTTGTTAGGTTGTGAATTTCTGTTCCTTCCATTTTCTTCATGTGTGTTTGTAGGGATATAAATTCCCCTCTTACTACAGCTTTCAGGGCATCCCAGAGATTTTGGTAAGATGTTTCTTCATTTTCATTTGTTTCCAGGTATCTTTTGATCCCTGTTTTGATTTCGTCATTGACCCAGGAGTTGTTTAGCATCATGCTGTTTAGTGTCCATGTCTTTGTGGGTTTTGGGGGGACTG
>NW_007067303.1:0-808 GCF_000164805.1 Carlito syrichta | reverse complement strand
TTCTGCATGTGGTCAGCCAATTTTCCCAGCACCATTTACTGAATGGGTTCTCCTCTCCCCAGTGGTAGGTGGTGGGGCTTTGTTGAAGATCAGTTAGTTGAGAAATTGAGGTTTTGCTTCTGGAATCTCAATTCTGTTCCCTTCCTCTATATGCCTGTTCCTGTACCAATACCAAGCTGTTTTGATGATTTTAGCTTTATACTAAAGTTTAAAGTCTGGTAGTGTGATATGTGATACCACCTGCTTTGTTTTTTTTATTGCTGAGGATTGTTCTGGATATTCTTGGATGTTTGGGTTTCCATATGAATACCTGTGTTGTTTTTTCTAGGTCTGAGAAGAATTTTGTTGGTAATTTAATAGGTATTGCATTGAATTTGTAGATTGCCTTAGGTAAGATGGACACCTTCACAATGTTGATTCTTCTGATCCATGAGCATGAGATATTTTTCCACTTGTTTGTGTCAGCTTTAATTTCTTTGAGCAGTGTTTTGTAATTTTCATTGTAAAGGTCTTTCACGTCTCTGGTTAGGAAGATGCCAAAGTATTTCATTTTTTTTTTGTGGCTATCGTGAATGGAACTGTGTTTTTTATTTGGGTTTCTGTTTGTTTATTATTGGTGTAGAGAAATGCAATTGTCTTTTGTACATTTATTTTGTATCCTGAGACTTTGCCAAAGGCTTTTATCAATGTAAGGAGGCCTTTGACAGATTCTCTTGGGTTTTCAAGGTACGCCATCATATCATCTGCATAGAGAGATAACTTGACTTCCTCTTTTCCTGTTTGAATACCTCTGATTGCCTCCTCTTCG
>NW_007067302.1:0-799 GCF_000164805.1 Carlito syrichta | reverse complement strand
ATAAATGGGTTAATTTGCAGAGTGTTTTGAAAACACAGAGTGCTGGAAAATTATCTGATGTGAAGAGGCCCTGCAGGTACACTAGACAAAAACAGGGGCAGAGGGGGCCACGGCTTGTCGTTTTCATAGTAAATTTCATTATTGCTTTTGAAAATGGCGCTTTCTTATTTACAAGTCTTGTCAATGAAATAAATTGAATGGAATCACCAGATGGCCCTAAATATCGTCTTTGTTACCTATAACTGTCTTCAAAGAGCCTTTGCTACAGGAGCTGGAAGGCTCAAAGCTATAAAACACGGGTAGGGAAGGGATACAGTGCCTAATTCCCTGACCGTCAGGGCCATCTATTTACTCAGTGAAGTGAGGGGGAATCATTTATTTACTCAGTGAAGTGAGGGGGAGACCACCCCATTTAGATTTATTAAAGGGTGCAGAGTGCAACATTCTTCAAAAGGGTCACTATAAATATGCCACATACTGTATTTCATAGAGTTTGTGGGAAAGGAAATTGAAATCTAAAAATGGAATTCAATCTTGTCCAAACAATATTGGATCTACCCAATGAGTATTTTTGTTATGACATATAACAGGCTGATATTCCAAGCACATTTTTATAAACCTCTAGTTTGTTTTCATAAAGTTGGACTTCCCTATAATTCTGAGGTTTCTTGGAGTTATCAACCAACACAACAGCATTTTTACAAATGAGAATGAAAGACTCACTTGTGTCAGGACAGTCACCTCCTCCCGTCCTTCCTGGTATGGTACCAGGAGCTCAGAGCGGGTGAGCACAACTCCG
>NW_007067301.1:0-1437 GCF_000164805.1 Carlito syrichta | reverse complement strand
TCCCTTCACTGTCCTATCATTTCAGACTCTGTCACAATCTAGAAATTAACTGCAGAGTATATTTTAGGCTTTTTGTTCCTTTTTGATATTGGTTTGAAAATGAGATTATATTATTTATTTATATGGAAGAATTGCATGGATGACTTATCCTTATAGGAGTGTGAATGGTGAATGGTGAATCAGACCATTGTTTACAGGTTTTCCAGAAGCATCTGGTGCTTTGACCTTGGCAATGGTGCCTGATGAAGAGGAGGAGCAGGACCAAGAGAAGTTGCAGCGGTCAGAGATAAACAGATCTCTTCCTGGCTGTGACAAAGGTTCAAATGTTGCAACATTATTATTATTGTTATTTAGTCGAAGTCTCACTCAGTCGCCCAGGCTGGAGTGCAGTGGCATGCTCACAGTCACCCCAGTATCGACTGCCTCAGTCTTTCAAGTAGCTGAAACTACAGGCATGCGCTACATGCCTGGTTAATTTTTTGATTATTGTAGAGATGAGATCTCACCAAGTTGCCTGGGCTGGTCTTGGTCTCACGGGCTCAGGCAATCCACTCGCCTCGGCCTCCTAATGTGCTGTGATGACAGGCTGAGCCACCGAGTCCGGCCTGCAACATTATTTTTTAATTTATGTAGAGGCTTTAGACATCTCTATTTCACAGAAATTTATCAATAAGAAAACTATGCCCAGTTCAAACTTCTCTCTAGAGGCATGGATTATCCATGATGACATTTGACCTTTATGAAGAATTAGGAGTCAAACCAAGCTGTTACTTAGTAGTGTTCATCACAAGTCACAGTCTAGTGCATATTTATGTGAAGTGTTTGTGCATGGCGGCCCCTCTTCAAGGGAAGGGTAGGAGTACCAGGATTTCAGGCCTGGACTGTGGTATTGGTTTCACATTATGTGTTTGGGAATGATCTCATCATTTTAGCTATTAGATAACTCTAAAATTGCATTGTCCAAGAGACAATAAATGTATTTGCTAAGAAAGAGATACTGAAACTAGACCCTTTAGTTTCAAATCCCAACTCTACTCTGGGCAAATTGGGATAGTAATACAATTGTTGATTTTATAAGACTGATTTGAGGCTCAAACAAACTCATAAATATAGCAGAATCATGGTTCATGTGGGTACTGTTAATAATCCCATGTTAACTGATTATTGTAATTCATGCTGGCTGGATTTGAGTACATAGATAATGAAAGGATTTCGGTGCCAGTAATGACTCCACACCCAGTCAGAACCAAGAGATTTATTAAAGGGGCAGTTACAGGAAGGGACTGTAACCAAGGAAGAGTAAGGGGGGGAGAGAGAGAGTGAGAGAGAGAAACGGGAGGGAGAGAGAGAGAGAGTGAGAGAGTGAAAGAGAGAGGGCAAGAGAGTGTGAAAGAGAGAGAGCTATGCAGGGAGAGGGGTATATTTATGGACCTTGCA
>NW_007067300.1:2426-3815 GCF_000164805.1 Carlito syrichta | reverse complement strand
TTTTGTACCCCATTATGTTGGCATTAATGGGCACATTCCCTGTGTAGTAGGAGAAAAATTAGTAGCATCTAATTGGTGGGTTCATGTTTTTATATATATCAAGTAAATTCAGTTCCTTAATTATGTTTTCAAATAGTTATTTTCTCACTATTATTCAAACTGTTTGGTCTAGCAATTATTGTAATAATTGAATAAAATCTACTATTCTTAATTTGCCATTGTTTTCTTAAAGTTTTGACAATTTTTGTTTATATACTGTGAATGCCTATTTTCAGCTACATAAATGTATTATTTTTCTTTTTAAAAATTCATTGAATAAATTCTACTTATAACTATGTGTCTTATTATTGGCTTTATATTCCTTGTGCTTTTTCTATACTCCTATTGTCATCTTCCACCTGCTGTCAAATAATTATATCAATATATGACACTTGTTTATTTGTTATCCTACTTTTAAGTTCAGTACTTTATGCACCCCCAGTCACTCCATTACCCCTACACATATACTAAAATACAAGTTTCTTAAGAGAAAGATCTTGTCTGTTTATTCCTCACTATACACTGGGTATGTAGAATACTGCCTAATCACAGTATTCAATAAATATGCATTAGTTGATTGGTTTTGAGTATCCTAAAAGGTCTTTTATGTTTTAAAATCAAGTTACAATTAAAATCATTGAATAATAATATTGTTGTATGTAAGTAACTTTAGAGATGTATTCTGACCCTGCATTTTATGAATGATAACTTGGTTTGGAAATAGTTACTTACATCTGCAAGTTGGCAGATTTATAAATATGACCTGATTAAAAATAAAGAAGTAAAGACAACTTTTAGCAAGTCTATTTAGATACAGTTAAGAACTATTGTAAATTTGTGTTCAGTAAGACATTTCCAGGCATCACTATGATAAAAGATAACAAGACCCAATGGTATTTCACTGCCAATTGAAAGGTAGATGATGCTAATTGATTACAACTTTATTTCTCATGGAAACTGCACATGATCTTTCAATTATTTTTTAAGTACCATTTCAGGTAGTTATTGCTAATGCCGAGTAATTAAACAATTGAGATAAAAATCTAGTTGCCATTAACTCAGCACAGTTTCTCAGCTTGATCAATTTCCATGTCCCATTAGTACCAAAAACTTAAGATTTATGCTGCTATAGGAAAAGAATGAAAAATGTGAATTTTTTAAAAAGATAATATTAATTATTCAGTATGCACTTACTCTAAGTCAGAGGTCCTCAAACTTTTAAAACAGGGGGCCAGTTCACTGTCCCTTAGACCGTCGCCCCTCCAACGGTCTAAGGGACAGTGAACTGGCCCCCTGTTTTAAAAGTTTGAGGACCCCTGCTATAGTAAGTAGCTCTTTTAAATGCATTAT
>NW_007067300.1:0-1298 GCF_000164805.1 Carlito syrichta | reverse complement strand
CATGCTGAATTTCTGTAAGCACTGAAAAAAGTAAAGTTTTTAGTAGGCCTTTAATAGAAAGTTAAGACATAAGCTTTATTGTATATGCTCACTTCTATTGTCAGTAAAAGTTGTATATAGTAATCACATGTTCTTACTCATTAGCGGACCTTGAACAGCTGTTACAATACTATAAGAAAGGGATTAGCAATAATGGGAAACTGCCGGGGGGGGCATACCTCATCAACAAGTGTACCTCCATAATGAATATTTGCATGCCTAACCTGGAATTTTATCCCAAATATTTAAAATTAAAAAACATACAAAATGTTATATATATATTATATATAAGCATTTATCATTATACATACTCAGCAGACATAATTTTAAATGAAAATTAAATTTTTTAGAAGCAACAGGTCAAAAAATATATTTTCTGATATATTTTTTCTGCAGACTATAAAAAAGTAAGAGACTCTTTTACTTGGTATTTGTTTAGTAGGCAAATCTCTATTAAAGCAAATAAATTTAATTACTCTAAAAAATAACACCAATATCTTGTCTGCTTCACGATTTTTATTCAAAAACTAAAATCATCTTTCCATCCACTGACTAGATATTCATATAAATATTCTCGAAGTGTTTTTGAGATTTCCAGATCTAATTTTTATGGCATACATGAAAATGAACAAGGGCAGTATTATTCATAGAAACTATTCACCAAATAACTAAAACAGTATGAAAACATAATAATTAGATAAATTAATTCTTTGCAATTGAGGCTAGCAGTGTGAAATTGCTGCAGTGGCAATATTTAAAAAAATTTCAACTATGTTTTCCTTTCCTCAAAAAACATTATTTTGCAACATAGTTTCACTGACATGTTATTGAAACTTTGGGGAAATCTTTAAAGAAGGTAAAGACAAATTTTTCAAAGCTGGGTATTAGGAGAATAGACCTGTCAAAGTGATTAATCCTTTTATTTATTTATTTAAATTAATTACTTTATTTATTATAAAGATGTGGGGTACAACTCAGGGCTAGGTATACAAACATTGATCATGCAGGTACCCTTTTTAATGAGGCATGTCCCTCCCTCCCCCACCTGCTAGTCCCACCCACATTCCCCTGACAGTTTTCTGCTACTGTCAATCATCTTCCCACAGCATTATAATTGCTCAAGATCACCTTATGAGTGAGAACATATGGAACTCAGTTCTTGTTTCTGTGGTAAATCACTGAGTATGACTGACTCCAAATCCATCCAATTTGCTGTAAGGTCCATATATTTGTCCTTCTTTATGACTGCATAATATTCC
>NW_007067299.1:0-686 GCF_000164805.1 Carlito syrichta | reverse complement strand
AGGAGGTTCTAAAACAGATGCAACTTAATATCCTTGACCCACTGACCAGAAATCAGGAAGGCCAGAGGTGCTATCTAGAGGTGGAGAACGGAGAGTCCTCTGGTGAGGCCTAGTGTCCAGATGTCAGGCACGAGCAAGGGCCTCGCACGAGGCTGATTTATCACATTTGCAACGTTCAGGGATGGGGAGTCAGAAGACCCTATGACCACGTCAGCTCTGAGTCTGAGTCTCTGAGAGACCATGGTAAGAGTATTGACATAGGGGGCGGTGGGCTCCATTGCCAGGTACCAGACTAGGTGACTCGTGAATGTTAACTTAAATAATTTGGCAAATCACTGATTATCTCCAATTCCCCAGTGGAAAATAGATGAACTAATTTGTCTAATCTGTAAAGTCACCTCCAATTCTGACATTTTGGTATTCTGTGATTCTACAATCACAGAATCTAGTCCCAGAGATCTATGATACCTTCGCATGGCCTCCAGTAGCGGCACTTGGTCCTTAGCGCTAATGTCCATTAGTCACTGCTTCCTGGCCCACCATATTTCCTACGTGCTATCTCCCATGAGATCACACACTCTCCAGGGTAACTTTGTCTTCATCTTTGGGGTCTTCCTCCCAACTCTGTGCCTCGGTGCAACAGCCCTGAAAATGAGTTGCGGGCTTTCAGCAGGCACTAGGCAACT
>NW_007067298.1:0-728 GCF_000164805.1 Carlito syrichta | reverse complement strand
TAAATCACAATCTCTGTAATCCTTAAGGTGAGTCCGATATGCAGATAAGCATGAAACCCACTGTGATTTCTACTTCAACACTATCACTGGAAGGCATGAAGCAACACTGGATAACCACTTGCAGGCAATGCTGGAAAAGTGGATTTCCATTGGAAAATGATCCCTAAGGCTCTTGGGCTCTATGATCTATAATGTTAGTGTATTGTAAACCACCCATTCCTTCACCATTGTCAAATTTGCCTTTTCCCCCAGGAAATTACAACAAATATTTTGATCTTACTTTTAATAAAATCAGAACAAGAACCTATATAAACAATGACTCGAATAATATCTTCCAACAAATATTGCAGTGGAGGAGTTTTTACAACATATATTTACAAACTAAATTCAAATATAACAAAAAATATAACAAAAATTATGTGCTTTACTGACTCTATTCAATTAAAATCCAATTTATTGGAAATTTTTTTAAAAGTACAAATAACGAAACAAAGAAGAATAAAATATAAGTAATATTTAAGCTAGAATATTTTCCAAACTGTAATAGAACTTTCTCGGTCATTTTTTTTTTTTTTTTTTTTTTTTTTTTGAGTTGGAGTCTCACTCTGTCGCCCAGACTGGAGTGCAGTGGCCGCTCCCAGCCACCGCAGCCTCGACCTGCTGGGCTCCGGCGATCCTTCCGCCTCAGCCTTCCAAGGAGCTGGAATTACAGGCATGCACTACCACGG
>NW_007067297.1:0-786 GCF_000164805.1 Carlito syrichta | reverse complement strand
ATGATGTAGCCACTAGAGAAATCATATATACAATGTTCTAGCACCCTACATCCTATCGCAGTCCATTCTTCTTTCTAACGTTGGCTTCTGATATTCACTGATCTGTTTTGTGTCTTAATGATTTTGTGATTTAGAATTTTATGTAATTTAATTAAAAAGTTGTTTTTATGTCTGGCATCCTTTAGTGAACTTACCACTTAAGAATCATTTGTGGGCCAGGCTCAGTGGCTCAGCCTGTAATCTCAGCACTTTGGGAGGCCGAGGCGAGTGGATTGCCTGAGTCCGAGGGTTTGAGACACACCCAGGCATCTTGGCGAGAACTCCCCTCTGTAATAAATCAAAAATTAGACGGGCATGGTAGGACGGGCCCGTAGTTCCAGTTACTTGGAAGGCGAAGGAAGAAAGAACGCTGGACCCAAAAGGTCAAGGCTGTGATGGCTGAGAGCATACCACTGAATCCAATCTGGGTGACGGAGTGAGAATCCAACTCAAAAAATAAAAAAAAAGAAGAAGAATCATTTATGTTGTAATGAGCCTTATTAGTTCCTTTTTTCCTTAACTGCTGAATACTATTTTATCATGTGATACAGGTTGGATTCAGTGACTTATGCCTACAACTCCAATATTATGGGAGTCTTATCTAGGAGAATTGTTTGAGGCCAAAAGTTTGGGACCAGCCTGATAAGCATAGCAAGATCCCATGCCTGGAACACACTGGCACCTTTAGCTGTTCAGGAAGATGAGAAAGGAGGATCATTGAGCCCAAGAATCGAGAATGAAACCACG
>NW_007067296.1:0-682 GCF_000164805.1 Carlito syrichta | reverse complement strand
ACGGGGACAAATTTTGTCAGCCACAACCAGAATTCTACCAGCCCACTATCATCAGGAAATCCAATGAAGAAAAACCCGTTCCTTCAAGGAACACAATCGATGGGCTCTTCCGCGCAACCCTAGGCAGCGCAGGATTGGACCTCAGTGCCTCCACCTCAACAATATTAACATCTGATTCTCCTACTACTAAGATATCTACAGGAGTTTATGGTCCTCTCCCTGAAGGAACATTAGGATTAATTGTAGGGTGTAGCTCTTCCTCTCTTAAAGGGATTTTTGTAGTCCCAGAGCTTGTTGATTCAGACTTCACTGGAGAAATTCAACTCCTTGTTCAACCTCCCTCCAAAACAATCATGATTCATGCAGGCCAACGTATTGCTCAGATATTGTTGTTGCCTTATTTTGATACAGGCACTCCAGTAAATGATGAAGAAAGAGGGGAAAAAGAATTTGGATCCAGTGGTATGGCATTTTGGATAAAGGAAGTTAAAAAGTCCAGATCCACTAAAGTTATTCAGATTCAGGGAAGGCAAATTGAAGGACTTGTGGACACTGGCACAGATGTTTCTTACATTGCTGGAAAAGACTGGCCTAAACATTGGCCGATAGAACAAACTACCTCTGATTTAGTTGAATTGGGAACAGCTCAAAATGTTGCCAGAAGTTCACAAGTGCTTCCTTG
>NW_007067295.1:0-560 GCF_000164805.1 Carlito syrichta | reverse complement strand
CAATAAATCAAAAAATCATCCGGGTGTGGTAGCGAATGCCTGTAATTCCGTCTACTTGGAAGGCTGAGGCAGAAGGATCGCCGGAGCTCAGCAGGTCGAGGCTGCAGTGGCTGGGAGCGGCCACTGCACTCCAGTTTGAGCGACAGAGTGAGACTCCAACTCAAAAAAAAAGAGTAATTGAAATACACAAAATATGCACAAAAATCTATTCCATGTAGATTTCAAAACTAAATTAAATGATAAAACTGCAAAGTTTTTAGAAGAAAACAGAGGAGAGTACGTTTATGATCAAGAAGTAGACAAACATCTCTTAAATAAGACATTAAAGATGTTAATGATGAAAAAATAAATGAAAAATTATATTAACAGTAAGAATTTTTGACCCTTCAAAGACACAATCAAGAGAATGAAAAGGCACTCAGAGTGCGAGAAAATGTTTTCAAAACGTATAACCAATAAATGGCTCAAATATATAAGAGCTTCCACAAATAAATAAGAAAAAGGTAAAGCAGTAAAAAAAAATGGACAAAAGATTTGGACAGACACTCCCCAAATGACAA
>NW_007067294.1:0-700 GCF_000164805.1 Carlito syrichta | reverse complement strand
TCCGTTCAATTATCCATCACTGCAAATGTATACAATAGCAAAGAGAGGTAATTGATAATTTGTAGAACGTAGATGGTTAAGCAATTATGTAACCCAGATAATCTAAGTGATCATCCTTCGCACTCAGGACCACCTCCAGTCACACTGGTCCATGGCCCAGAGACCTTCAGTCCCACACAGGGCTGGATATTGCAGCCCCCGGCTGCTGCTGCTCCACTATACATAACTCCCACTGGTGTGGGAGTCTTGGTCTTGGCTCCCTCTCTGCCTACATTGTCTTGCCCAGCACCCAGCACCAAGCCGCTGGTCACCCCTGGAGACTCTGGGCACCTGCCCCTCAGAGGTACTGGTTCCATTTCTGGCTGAAGTACCCTGTAAGGGGCCCAGGGCCACCCTCACCACTCACCACCTGCCCTTTGAAGCTTTGGAACTCTGGAGCTCTGGGCCCACCCTGGCTGAGGTGCTCAGCGTGCAACCCCATGCTTTTGTAAGGGAACAGCATATCTTAAGGAGGTGCTGATCAGAGGATCTTAGCTCCAGAGGAGGGAACTACTGACCCCCTCCTACACCCCAGCCTGCTGGTGGCACCCTGGATCCAGTGCCCAGCTGTGTAGCTGATCCGTGGTGCCTCCCACAACACCCCAGTACACCATAGTGGATCAAACAGGGATCCAGATGAGGGAGAGAAAAGATCCACAAA
>NW_007067293.1:0-767 GCF_000164805.1 Carlito syrichta | reverse complement strand
TTCTAACATCCTCTTACTCGTGCACCAGACACTGCACTGTTGCCATAATGATCACATCCCTCCCCCACTTATAAGAGTTTCCTTACTTCCCAAAGCTTATTCTTTATCCCTATTTTCCTGACAGAAACCAGTGCAGACACATATGTGCCTACCTGCATTCCAGAGCTTTCTAAATAAGACTGCCCTGACATGAGTCTCTTCCTTCTCCCATTCTTGTATACCTACCTATATACCTGCTACCTTCACATAGTCAGTCTACCTTCCAAGTACAGTTTGAATGTCCTTCTTTAGGAAGTCTTTGGAACCTTGTTGATCTTTTCCAGGATGCATTCATTTGTTTCAATCATTTGTTAATCAAACATCTAGGTGCCTACTAGTCTGTGCCCTCAAAGAGTTTTATGTTCTAGCAGGGAAAACATGTTTGAGGAGTGCTGAAAATTCAGGAATCAAGTAGGGGGTCTGCAACCAAAGATAACAGGGAGCTCTGGGGCCGGGCTTTTGAGGGAGTGTCATTCAAAAAGAAGGAACCAGCTCTGCAGAGAACCGGAAGGGCCATTCCTACTGAGCCACGTGAGTGCAAAGACACAGAGGAAAGAACGAGCTGACTGGTGAGAGGTGGCCACAGAAAGGAGGTCGACGGAGATGCGCATGGGGAGGGGGAGAGCATGCTCAGTGAAGGGGAACACACAAAACACTCTAAATAGAAAATGGGTGAAATGCAGGAACAGGCATTTCTTGGCGAATGAGATACAGAGGGCAGAAAGCAT
>NW_007067292.1:0-601 GCF_000164805.1 Carlito syrichta | reverse complement strand
TAAAGAAAGCTGGAAAAGCAAGGCCACAAAAACCCTAGTTTCAGTAGAAGAATCCAGATCACCAAAACAAAAGCCCAAATCCAGGACATAGAAGACAAAAAAGATAATGCAAAAAATCAATGAAACAAAAAGCTGGTTCTTCAAAAGGATAAACAAAATTGATGGTCCCCTAGCTAAACTGACCAAGAAAAAATGAGAATAAAGCCAAATAAGCACAATCAGAAACACAAAAGATGAAGTCGCATCTGACCCTGAAGAAATACAAAAGATCATTAGAGACTACTATGTACACTTGTATGGAAAGAAACTTGAAAACTTTAAGGAAATGGAGGACTTTCTGACATCACACAACCTACTTAACAAGAAGAAATTGAGATCCTAAATAGACCAATAACAATGAAGGAAATCGACTACGTAATAAGAAAACTACCTACAAAAAATAGCCCTGGTCCAGATGGCTTTCCAGCAGAATTCTACAAGACATTTAAGGAGGAGCTGATACCATTCCTACTGAAAGTATTCCAGGTTATTGAAAAAGATGGAACTCTCCCCAAATCATTTTAGGAAGCCAACATCACATTGATACCCAAGAGCCGGGCTG
>NW_007067291.1:0-753 GCF_000164805.1 Carlito syrichta | reverse complement strand
GAGACCCACCCCAGCAACTGTGAGATCTCCTCTATACAATAAATCAAAAATTAGCTGGGCGTGGTAGCGCACTCCTGTAGTTCCGGCTACTTGGAAGGCTGAGGTGGAAGGATCACCAGAGCCCAGCAGGATGAAGCTGTGGTGGCCGGGAGCATGCCACTGCACTCTAGTCTGTGAGGCCATGGAGTGAGACTCCAACTCAAAAAAAAGATGGTATTATTCCTAAGAAAAAGAAACTCCTGTAAATCAGCAGATAAAAACCCAACATACTAACAGAAAATTAGACAAAAGTTTAAATAGGTAAGTCATCTAAAAATTCTGATCAATTAATTAAATATATCCCAACATCATTATTTCCAGTGAAATGCAATGGAAAGTAGTTGATTGTTCCAGTATCAAGCAGATAGAGATGAAAAATATTACAACACTCATAGTTACTGAGTGTGAGAAAATCATGCACAGGTAGTAGAATTTTCTCTAGCTAGCACTGTATCATATGTTCAAGTTTAAAATTAACCTTTGACCACAAGTCATGTTTCTAAATCTTTTCTTAAGAAAGTAATCTCAGCCGGGCTCGGTGGCTCAGCCTGTAATCCCGCGCCTTTGGGAGGCTGAGGTGAGTGAATTGCCTGAGCCCGCGGGTTTGAGACCCGCCTGGGCAGTGAGACCTCATCTCTACAATAAATCAAAAAATCAGCTGGGTGTGGTGGTGCATGCCTGTAATTCCGGCTACTCGGAAGGCTGAGGCAGAAG
>NW_007067290.1:0-723 GCF_000164805.1 Carlito syrichta | reverse complement strand
TTTTTTTTTTTTTTGCAAATAACTCAGGCAGTATGTCTAAAACTAAATGCTATGGGTCTTGTTTGGGGGAATTTCTTTGTTTTCTCTGCCAATTACGGTTTGGTTTGGTACTATACAGCATTGTTCATTGGGAACAAGTTTAAAGCATTTCATATCAAACAAGTGTCAACAAAACAAAAGTGCATAATGAAATTCTAGACTGCGTCCAGGCTTCTTCTATTCTCTCCCCATGGATGAGAAGTGTTTAGTAATAAGAATCAGCTTATTTTTGAGCTCTATCTGATTACTTTTAGGAGTCACAACTCCAAAGCATTAGATGACACTAGGTTTTAAAGAAAACTTTTTTCACTGCAGCAAGTTTGGTGGTCTCTGCTGACATTTCTTTAAACTATTCCAACCAGCTTTCTCATAATCCTTTGACAGAAGACAAGCAGCACAAGAGCTTGCTGCATATAAAACATGCTTGAGACGAGGCCAAATTCATCATTCAAGTATTTCTATCCTATGAAAATTTCTTTTCTTTTGAATTTTAATTATTTCTGGTGTTTTATAATCACTAAAGAAATTGCAGTATATGTAAATTATATACCACAATACTTATTGTCAGTTCCAGCCTAATTTCTTCAGGAGAGGAAATTCCCAAAACATAAAAGCATTCAGAATCATGAGTTTTGACAATTGCATACACATGTGAAATCACAAGAATAGGATGTGATCATCTCT
>NW_007067289.1:0-643 GCF_000164805.1 Carlito syrichta | reverse complement strand
TTCCTTTTTCTTTGCCTGTCCTGATATTGTTCTCATGCCAATCTTGGTGAGCATGTGGTTCACCGCAGCAAAACTGTGGTTCTCTCACCATGGACAAATTAAACATTATTTTGGGTAGCTTGTACTTGTGAAAGCTTTCTTCATCTTAGTAAGCAAGAAATAGACCTGTCTTGCAATATTGGATAAAAATGAAGAAATGAGTTTGGATGTAGGCAAATCTTTTTTCCCCTCATGTGGTTCATTAAAAATAATTGTATTAATATTCTTTTAAAAGCATTTTTAAAGTGGATTTTCTATCAGTATAGAGGATGCCTCTTTGTGTGTGTGTGTGTGTGTGTGTGTGTGTGTGTGTGTGTAAAGGAGGTTGATTCTCCTTACATTGATTTTTTTGTTTTGTTTTTGTTTTTTTGTTTGTTTTTGAGTTGGAGTCTCACTCTGTCGCCCAGACTGGAGTACAGTGGCCGCTCCCGGTTACCGCAGCCTCGACCTGCTGGGCTCCGGCGATTCTTCCGCTTCAGTCTTCCAAATAACCGGAATCACAGGCATGTGCTACCACACCTGGCTGAATTTTTTATTTATTGTAGAGATGAGGTCTCGCTGCCCAGGCGGGTCTTGAACCCGCGGGCTCAGGCAATCCACTCAC
>NW_007067288.1:0-719 GCF_000164805.1 Carlito syrichta | reverse complement strand
CAAAAACTCTCAGAGGCCCTGCCAAATGCAAAAAATAAACATTCATTTGAGATAATAATAAAAGCCAGTTATTATTCCTGAGCCTTCAGTTTCTGTTAAGGGTATGAAGCCAGCAAGTCACCTTTAAGTAGACCAGATCTGGTTGCTCAGTACAAATGTGCTTAACTTTATTCCATGTACAGCCTTCCTGCAGATTAGGTTAATCATTCAAATTACCCACATACACTGAAGAGGAAATGACATTATGTTCAAATTCCCAGAGGAGGAAAACAAGAGGCACAACTGGCAATAGGGCCTGGCTCTAATGAGACATAGAGGAGGGGTATATATCCCAGCTCCACAGGCCAACTCAACCTTCTAGAAGAAAATCATCCATGAGTCTCACTACTGCTCTTTCTCAGCTCCCAGATTTGTCCCTCGAGGTGTGGGATCATGCCTTTCTTTCTATTGTGTTTGGTTTGTTTCCTCTCCATGGACCTGGTAGCATATCCTGCTCAGTGTGTGCTAAATAGATGTGCGTGGGGAGGGGCATTGGGTACAAACCCAACCCCAGTGTCTTTCCAGCAGTGACTGTTAATGGAAGAGCTAAGCATGGGCCATGCTGTTGTTCTTAGACCTGAGGCTCAGGCTACTGCATGGAGACCAGCAGCTCCTGCTGTGCAAAACACTCTGCCCTGCCTCAAAGAGGCACATGGGGTCGAGAAGAAGAACAACCATCT
>NW_007067287.1:0-717 GCF_000164805.1 Carlito syrichta | reverse complement strand
GGCTTGGTACTTGCTCTGGGGTCTACAAGCAGAGCAGCCCGTGGGTGGGCTCTGCTCTGCAGGGTCTCATCCCATCCCAGCTAGGCACATCCCCCCCAGCCTCCACCCTTCCAAACTTCACAGACCCCCTCTTTTCTGCCACAGGATAGGTGGCCCTGAGGTAGTATGTATGGCTTTCTATCCAATCACCTTTGTCCTCCACCCTGCTATAATTCCTTCTGTCTTTGTGTTAACTCAAATGAACAGACCCACTTTTTTCTCATAAATATTTGAGGCATCTGTTGGTGAGGGGTGTATTTTGATAATAAACTCAAAAAAGGCAGTTGACGAGGATGCTACTTTTGTTTTCAGGACACATATCCTCTCCTGTGTGTCTCATGACACCTGTTAAGTGACCAGCAGGGAAGGATGGAGGAAGAGCCCCTTGCCTCAATTGTCCACATCCACACACCTCAAGGGTCAGTTTTTGGGCAAAACAATATTCCACTCACACAGTTCGTTTTAGAAAATGTCACGTTTTCTCTGCTGCATTGTTCCCTGAATGTTTGATGCGTTGACACCACATTCTGATGGCATTGCCTTCCATGAGTCTTAGTGATGTTGGGATGGAATGAGGAGGGCAAATGCTGTCCTAAGGATGAGCAGTGATGGCCACCAGGGACAGGCATCCTGGGTAGTGGGTGGCTGAGGATGAGCCCAGATATCTCACCATCTGTT
>NW_007067286.1:0-806 GCF_000164805.1 Carlito syrichta | reverse complement strand
TCATCCAGCACTTGGCAGACTGAGGAGGGAAGATGCTGGAGCCCAGGAGTGAAACATGACTGTGTAACCTCAGGCAGCCTCATCTCTATCTCCAAAATGTCATCAATGAGCTGGGCTTGGAGACATAGGCTTTTCGTTGCAGCCGCTTGGGAGGATTGCCTGAGCCCCGGAGGTCTACCCTGTGGTCAGGTGTGATTGTACCACTCTAGTACCGTCTGGGCATCAGAGTGAGGCCCTGACTCATAGAGAAACGCAACCCACAGATGCGGAAAACATATTTGCGAATGTACATCTGACAAGGGATGATCAGCTCGGAACTACAAGGAACTGCCACTTGCCGACAAGAAAAAAGCAAACAGCCTCATTTCACAGTGAGCAAAAGATATGAACAGACCCATCTCAACAGCAGACATACAAGCAGCCACCAAAGACATTGGAAAAAGCTCAGCCTCATTTGTCATCCGAAAATGCAAGTGAAAACGACCTTGAGGAGTCACCAATTTTCAGTCAGGATGGCTATCATCAATCATTCCCAAAACAACAGATGCTGGCGTGGAAATGACACAAAGGGAACACTTCTACACTGCTCGTGGGAGTGTAAACTCGGACCAGCTCTGTGGATAAGCATTTGGTGATTCCTAAACGATCTAAAAATCGACCCTGCCATCCTCCTACTGGGAACATACCAGGAAGAACGAAATCCCTCTCTCCAAGAGATATTTGCACATGTATGTTTATCGCCACATTGTTCGCAGTAGCAAGAACATGGAGCCAACCATCCTGCCCATCTAAAGAGGACTGGATTG
>NW_007067285.1:0-474 GCF_000164805.1 Carlito syrichta | reverse complement strand
GTTGATATATTTAGCAAATAAAATTGTCTACCCATTTTAATCTTTTAATCAAGTAGAAAGAAAACAGAGTTTGAAAGAAGGAGACCCTCCTCACTTGCAAAGAACCTCCCAGTCTGTAATGTTAGGACCCTATGAAATGGGTAAACGAAATCTATAAATGATTGCCAATCAATTAATTCAAATTGGTTGAACAATGAAGATCTTTTTAATGAAAAGCTCAGGCTAAAGCCTCAAGCAGGCATTTTATTACCATACAATTGAACTATGGATGTGTGATTGTACTAAATGGAGCAAAATGCCATAGGCAATGAACCTTATGATCTCTACAGTCTTTTCTTATCCAGTTTTAAGCTCAAAGACCTGGAGCAGGATCATAGCTTATTCAGATTTTTTAAATGTCAAATTCATATTTGTCTCACCCAAAATGACTGATGCTGTACTGGAACTTGTGTTTCTACTTAGATTTAATAAAAA
>NW_007067284.1:0-763 GCF_000164805.1 Carlito syrichta | reverse complement strand
ATAAAAAAACAACAACAGATGCTGGCAAGGATGTGGAGAGAAAGAACGCTTTTACACTGCTGGTGGGAATGCAAACTAGTACAACCTCTCTGGAAAACAGTCTAGAGATTTCCGAAAGAACTAGAAAATGACCTTCCATATGACTCAGCATATCCCGTATTGGAAATATACCCAGAGGAACTCAAATCATTCTACAGAAAAGATACTTGCACAATTATGTTTGTTGCAGCTCTAGTCACAATAGCAAAAACATGGAACCAACCGTGTTGCCCATCGAAACTGGACTGGATAAAAAAAATGTGGTACATATACACAATAAAATATTATGCAGCCATAAAGAAGGACAAATGTATAGACTTTGCAGCAACTTGCATTGATTTCTAGTCGATCATACTGGACTAGAAACAAAGAACAGAGTTTCATATGTCCTCACTCATAAACAGACCTTGAATAATTATAATGTTATAACAAAGTGATTGGCAGTAGTGGGAAACTGTCAGGGGGGTGTGATTGGCAGTTGAGGGCAACTGATTGGGGAGGGAGGGGCATACCTCATCAACAATGGTACTCACATGATCAATGTTTATATACCTATCCCTGAAATGTACCCCACATCTTTATAATAAAATTGTTTTTAAAAGTAAGAATATGTATAACCTGAAAAATAAACAGATGTTCGTAATCTCCATAAATATGGAACTTGGTTAGAGGAATTCTTATTTCCTACAAAAGGGATGCCAAATAACAATAACAAGTGATGTGA
>NW_007067283.1:0-363 GCF_000164805.1 Carlito syrichta | reverse complement strand
CTTCTTCTTCTTCTTTCTTTCTTTCTTTCTTTCTTTCTTTCTTTCTTTCTTTCTTTCTTTCTTTCTTTCTGTCTTTCTTTCTTTCCTTCCTTCCTTCCTTCCTTCCTTCCTTCTTTCTTTCTTTTTTCTTTCTTTCTTTCTTTCTTTCTTTCTTTCTTTCTTTCTTTCTTTCTTTCTTTCTTTCTTTCTTTCGTTCTTTCTTTTCTTTCCTCACTAGCTTGCTCAGGGTGCTCTCAATACACACAATTTGGGCCACCATCTCAGGGTGGGCATCCCAAACTGCTGCAATCACAGGCTTTCAATTTGGTCCAAATCCTGGTCTTCCTGCATTGTCTTGAATGCTGGGCCCAAGACGATGCTCCG
>NW_007067282.1:0-460 GCF_000164805.1 Carlito syrichta | reverse complement strand
CAAAACAAAGCAGAAAGAAAGAGGAAGAAAAGAGAGAGGGAGGAAAAAAGAGCCTAGGGCCTGATGGCTTCACAGCTGAATTTGTCCAAGCAGGTGAAAAGCAAATATAAGTTTCATTTAAACTCTTCACCAAAATCGAAGAGGCAGAAATAATTCCCAACTGACTACATGAGCCCAGAACTACTCCGATAGCAAAACAAGACAGACACACGCAAAGTAAAAACAAAGAATACCACAGACCAATATCACTGATGTACACAGGCATGACAAAGTTTTAGCGAAAACCAAGTTAAACAGACCATTGCTTTTGTGCCTATTGTTAGAAATAGCAATTGAGGTGATTTTGGCCTTTTATATATTCATTAGTAAAGGGGTATAAGTTTTATATTCTATATGTTTCCAATCATATAACCTTAAGTTTTTAATGGAGGAAGCATACCAAAATCATAATAAAATTGTT
>NW_007067281.1:0-696 GCF_000164805.1 Carlito syrichta | reverse complement strand
GGAATGAAGCCTACTTGGTCATGGTGGATGATTTTTGAGATGTATTGCTGAATCCGGTTTGCTAGGATCTTGTTGAGAATTTTAACATCTATGCTCATCAAAGATATTGGCCTGCAGTTCTCTTTCTTTGTTGGATCTTTACCTGGCTTGGGTGTCAATGTGATGTTGGCTTTGTAAAATGATTTAGGGAGAGTTCCATCTTTTTCCATCGCCTGGAATAACTTCAGTGGGATTGGTATCAACTCCTCCTTGAATGTCTTGTACAATTCTTCTGGAAAGCCATCTGGACCAGGGCTTTTTTTTTGTAGGAAGTTTTCTTATTACGTAGTCGATTTCCTTGATTGCTATTGGTCTATTTAGGGTCTCAATTTCTTCTTGTTCCAACCTAGGTAGGTTGTGTGATGTCAGAAAGTCCTCCATTTCCTTAAGGTTTTCAAGTTTGTTTCCATACAAGAGTACGTAGTAGTCTCTAATGATCTTTTGTATTTCTTCAGGCTCAGAAGTGACTTCATATTTTGTGTTTCTGATTGTGCTTATTTGGTTTTTTTCTCATTTTTTCTTGGTCAGTCTAGCTAGGGGACCATCGATCTTGTTTATCCTTTTGAAGAACCAGCTTTTTGTTTCATTGATTTTTTGTATTATCTTTTTGTCTTCTATGTTCTGGATTTGGGCTTTTATTTTGGTGATCTGGATTCG
>NW_007067280.1:0-742 GCF_000164805.1 Carlito syrichta | reverse complement strand
TAATAAGATACAACTAAAATTGCAAAACGGTATCTAAAATTTTAAGCCAATTATAATAGTAATATTTACTAGAAGATAAAATATTTTAATAGACTTTGTTATCACATAGCTATGAAAAGTCTCCTTGTATAGAATTAACCTGGTTTAAGGCCTTGTCCAACTTACTGTTCATTTTCTACTTAAACGCTTCATCTGGTAGAGTTTGTGAGCTAAAGTTAATTACTAAGGGAATTGTTATAACAAGTTAACTTGCACATCAATGATTATAGTAGTTATACCCAAAATTTCCACTAACCCAAAATTTTAGAAAAGAAAAAAAAAGAATAACCTTTCTTCATAGGCATTGGAGTTCTCTTGCTCTGAAGCTGTGAGTCAGGACTGACTCTCCAAATTACGGGTGGTGTTTAACAGAACTGACTGCCATAATGGTGTGCCTAGCTTGAACGGCCACAGATAAAGGTCCTTTGCACATTACTGCCTTCTATTTTCTCAGTCATCTCTAGGTCATTCTGAATACATTGGATCCACTTTTATAAATAGTGAGGGTGAGGTTCAGAGAGATCAAGTATTCTTTCAAGTTGAAACATAGCAAATGCCCAACCAAGCCGAAGCCCAAGGCTGACTAGGATGCACACCTGGGTGGGGTGAAGAAGGAGCTTACAGCTTTCAACACAAGAGAGCTTGTGTGCATCTTGGAGCCCAGAGCACTCGATAGAGGACATTCGCTGCCTTTTTGGCTTTG
>NW_007067279.1:0-687 GCF_000164805.1 Carlito syrichta | reverse complement strand
TTTGAATTAATTTTCCATGTGGCTAGCTCCCTAACCTTCAAATCTCACCCTCTCAAGGAGGCTCACCCTGTCCTATTTAAAATAACAATTAGCACCCTGCCAACAGACTCCTCCATCATGCACTCCTAAATCTTTGCCCTATTCCACCTTTCTTCTTCCCTTCCCTCTCCTTCCTAATCTATGCTTCCCCCATAGAATGTATTCTTTTTTTAAACAAGCTATACAATTCACTTTTTGTTGTCGTAGGTTCCCCTGCTATCACTTGAAAAGTAGAACTTTTGTTGGGTTCAGTGACTTATTCCAAATACTTAATACAGTGCCTGACACATAGTACAGGCTCAGTAAATATTTGTTAGATGAATAAGTAAATTAGAAAACAAGAGCTTTGGGTTTTTAAGTAGTAACATCCAAAGTCAGAAAGCCATAGAGAAGGCTGGGTGTAGTGGCTCTTGCCTGTAATACCAGCACTTTGGCAGGCAGAGGTGAGAGAATTGCCTGAACCCAGAGCAACTTGTCAAGATCTCACCTCTATAATAAATCAAAAAAATTAGTCAGGCATGGTGACATGTGCCTGTAGTTCCAGTTACTTGAAAGGCTGAGGTGGAAGGGTCACCTGAGCCCAGCAGGAAGGAAGGAAGGAAGGAAGGAAGGAAGGAAGGAAGGAAGGAAGGAAGGAAAGAAGGAAGG
>NW_007067278.1:0-671 GCF_000164805.1 Carlito syrichta | reverse complement strand
TTTCTCCAACACAAACAGGTAGTCTAATCAAAAAGCAAACAAAAGTGAGCAAAACAACAGTCAAAACGATAAAATCAAAAGTTAAAATCAGAAACCAGACTAGCTCTGGAATCTTTTCTGAGTATCTAAAGTCTCTTCAGCTCTGCTCTCTAGCCTCTCCCCTCTGCTTTCATTGTAGGCAGATAGATTTACTCTCAACTTGGGTTGGTTCCTTTAGCTTGCTGCCTGGGAGGTCTGCAATGCTGAGTTGCCTGTATCTGATTCAATGTAGGGGTGGGGCTTTTATCTCCTGTTTAGCAACGTTACCTTAGAAACCAAGGTGGAGGCTGCTTGTAGGTGGGCAGGGCAATGCAAATCTCTGCCTGGAAAATGGCCGAGGTGGGTAGCTCCTCCTTTATGAATCCTTTCTCTCTACCTATTCTTTCTCTCTGCTTGTCTGGGCATGGGCAATCCATTATGATGGGCTCTGGTGGAGTGTGAAGTACTGGGGATCAGTGGTACAGGTGGGCGCTGGATCTGGTGCGCTACCAGTGGCCTAGGGTGGAGGAGGGAGCTGGGAGTTCCCTCTTCTGGAGCTGAGAGCTGAGAGTGGCTGATCAGCACCTCCTTAAGATATACTGTTCCCTTACATAACCATGGGGTTGCATGCTGTGTGCCTCAGAGTGGGACTG
>NW_007067277.1:0-763 GCF_000164805.1 Carlito syrichta | reverse complement strand
CAAGAATAAGCATTCCAAGATTGGCCAGGTGCAAGACACATGTTTTAACTATCTTTAGAGACATCACAAGTCCACTGAGATTTCTGTGGGAGGGAAGATAGAACACACTTAGAGATGAAAAATGTTTTAAAGAATTTGTGGAGGCCATTTTATTAAAACGACCACCGTTCCTATTCATAGCATAAATTAAACATGCTGATCTCTGACAGTGCTTGCTAGAATCACTGCTAGGAAGTATTCTGCAACTCTGTGGTTACAAAAACTTGGACCAAGACAGTCTAGAAATTGTGAATTCTGATTCTGAGCTAGTTAAGAGTGACTTCAAGTGACTTTAGAAAGGAAGTTGTTAACTCTATAAATTCCTATGCTTTAGATTTTTTTCAGTTAATAGATTTTTTCCAACTGGAATTTTAAGCAGTGAAAATGATTCATTTACATTACATGACTGTAGGTGGGCTCTTTGCTAGCATCCACCACATGTACTTCTATAAATAATCTGTAAGAAACTAAGTACTGCACTCTGAATTTCACTATGGATTTAATGTTCACCATGTTAGAATGCCAAATATTTTGCTAAAACATGAAACACATTTCCAAATCTTAACAATTCAGTTAGCACAATAAAATTATGCATTCTATGTAACACATGTCAATTTTTTTATTTCTTAGGAAAAATGTAACACTTTTATATTTTATTTTATTTATTTAATTATTTTTTTTGATAGGAGTCTCACTCTGTCGCCCAGACTGGAGTGCAGTGGCC
>NW_007067276.1:0-742 GCF_000164805.1 Carlito syrichta | reverse complement strand
CAGTACTTGAAGAATCCTCCTATAACCCCACATACTATATTTGTCTGTCACCCCGAATACACTTATTTTTTAATTCTTTCACTGTATATAGATTTAACCCAGATTTATAACTTCTTTCCATTTACACAATACCAGAAACATCTCATATAAATGTAAATGGAGAAAAATAGACAACGATGACACATATCACTGTAAGTTTTAAGTATAACCATCAAGTGAACCCTTATTGCTGTCCAGCAATCCTGCTCACTCTCCCTGTACATTTTTTCTCTTAGGCACAATTTCTGCTCTCCTCAATCTGTAAAAATCTACTTCCCAACTTGTGACCCTTCACTTGATTTGCATGTTTCTTAGGTCACTTAAAAAACCATATCAAGCCAGGCTCGGTGGCTTAGCCTGTAATCCCGCACCTTGGGAGGCTGAGGTGAGTGGATTGCCTGAGCCCGTGGGTTCGAGACCTGCCTAGACAGGCGAGACCTCATCTCTACAATAAATCAAAAAATTAGCCAGGCATGCAGTCTGGGTGACAGAGTGAGACTCCAACTCAAAAAAAAAACCAAAAAACATATCAAGCCAAAAATAACCTTTCTCAAAGTCACAGCGACTACTTTTCTTGGCTTCATGCCATACTTGACCTCACATTCTGCTATGGTGGTCAAATTATTCCATTGTTTTCTTAGGCAAACCTCTGTTTGCACACTGGATCCTGTCCATTCAAGGATGTGACATCTGCAATGGGCTT
>NW_007067275.1:0-686 GCF_000164805.1 Carlito syrichta | reverse complement strand
CAGGCTATGAAAACCCATCTGAAGGGACTAAAGTTCACATGCTCCCAAAGGATGGCACATGACTGCTGTCCTATCTCTGACTGTGGGCCCCCCACCAGGCAGAAATGGGGAAGGGACATTAGAGCTGCTGCAAAGAATGGCAGCTGTGACTATCCCTGGCATGGACAAGATCAATGTGGCTCCTGCTGTCTCAGGGACAAGGACTTTGCAGATAGCTTTACTTAGAGCCAGAAAGCGGCAGGGAAGACAACTCCTAGAATTACATCCGTCTCTGTCTCTTCAAAGCCTCAGCAAAGCCCCCCTTAAAGGGAGGATGGGGCCTTTATGCTAGAGGGGAAAGGGATCTAGGGGTTCCTTGGACTATGGGGGTAAGCAGAGAGTCAAGGAGGTGACCTTTCTGACCTCAGGTCTGAAAGGTCTTCACCTCGCCTCTGTTCTGTGGAGGACTGGCCTCCTGCTGAGGCTGAAGGTGGTCTCAGTGAAGGGGTAGGTGTCAACCCCTTGCCCTACGACCTAGCCAGCAACAGGAGACTCAGAAAAGGTGATCTCCAAGTTCACCCACAACTACAGATCAGGAAACACCATATAAGTGGCCTAAATACAGGTAGACGGTTTAGGAGCTCTCTAAGATGCCATGACTGAGAAGGCAACACAGAAACCAGGACCACGGCAAAGGGTCCTCAAGA
>NW_007067274.1:0-764 GCF_000164805.1 Carlito syrichta | reverse complement strand
ACACAAAGAGTCAGGGAAAGAAGGAGGCTAAAAGGACAGGTACTTAAGCAAATTACCATTGTAGGCAACTTGAACTTGGTTCTATAGGGAACACCAGTAGGCAGAAAAGAATTTCTCCACTTCCACCCCACCTAGAGGTCAAATGACCCTTGAGTGCAGGTAGTTATATGCTAGCCCTCATAAGTCATCATATGATGGCTATGAATTAGTTCCTGGGCACTTCTGGCCTGCTACACATGTGAGCAGAGAAGACTCAGGTAGCCGGAGAAACCCACATGAAAGAGGTGGTGGTGGTCATGGTGTTGGAAGTGGGACAGGTATGCACTGAATGAAAAGGGTTGCTGTTCTGCCATATGCAAGACCTCACTCTCCTTGTCTTACAGCTGAAGGAAGAGGACTACAAGGCCTTAGAGGAAGGCAGAACCATAGCACCGAAGGTGCCTAGATCCTAAAATTACCCCTTGGAAGGCTGCTCACTGACTGGGACAATTAGCAAGAAATAGACAATTATGCTAAGCCACAAAAATGTAGGGATTGCTTGTTACAGTGGTTAGCCTCTCCTGAGCAGTGTAGGGAGAAAGTGGATATTTAAACAGCCAGCCATATCCACTGCTTAAATCCTGGGATTGGTGGGTAACAGATAATACCACTGAATTACTACCTTGCTAATAACAATCTGTGAAACATCAGATAAAAGCCCTTGAAGCTACAAAAGAATGAAAGGCAAGCAGATATGAGAAAGAGTCACTGGTTTATAGGTGGAA
>NW_007067273.1:0-672 GCF_000164805.1 Carlito syrichta | reverse complement strand
AAGTTTTCTGAATGATTTCATGAAATGTTTGTTCCAGTGTGGCTCTGTTTCTCTTCTGCCTCAGGAAGCCCAATATCTTAGGTTTGGTCTCTTGAAGTGATCATTCATCTCTTGCAGGTTTTGTTCTGTCTTTTTGAGCTTCTTTTTTATGCTTTTGACAGTTTGGGTTAGTTCTGTGTTTTGGTCTTTGAGCTCTGAGATTCTTTCTTCGGCTTGGCTGATTCTACTTTCCATGCTTATTAGTCTGTTGTTCATTTCCATTACAGTATTCTTTACTGCTGTCATTTCTGACAACAGCTCCTTCCTATTTTCCTCTTGTCTTTCCTCAATTTTTAAAATTCTCTCCATTAATGTCTTGATGTCTGGGTTTGTTGCATGTAGCCAGTCATTCTGGGGACTCTTCATTGTCTGTATTCCAGAATCTGTTTTCTCATTGTCTGATCTCCCAGGGGTCTGTGTAAGACCTATATTCTTCTTTTGGTTTTTCTTCATTTGTGCGGTTTTCCCCCCTCCCTTCTTTTTCCTTCCCTCCACATCACCATCTTCTTTAATTCTGTTATTCAGGGGTAAAGGGATTGGTTTTACTTCTGTTTGTTCAATCTCCTATTCTTACGTAATTGTACACCTAATCCTTAACTGTACCCCACAAAACTATAATAAAAATACTGATTA
>NW_007067272.1:0-785 GCF_000164805.1 Carlito syrichta | reverse complement strand
CACTGCACTCCAGTCTGGACGACAGAGTGAGACTCCAACTCAAAAAAAAAAAAAATAAAATAAAATAAAATAAAATACAAAATTGAAAAATAAGTAAAAGGCATAAATATACCCAGCTAGCTCCCATGAAAGTAAGAACCCTCTGGCCCTCTCTCTGGGGTAGCCTGATTTAACAAGACATGCTGTGTGGCCTGTTACACTGCGGCTGCATCTACCAGAAACATCTAGAGGAACTTCTGTTTCCCCACCCCACCCTCACTCCACACTAATCAGCATATGTCTTACCATGCCTGAAGGGAAAAGAACCAAAATTTTTTGCTCTCTTCTGGGATAGGGATCTGCCTTCTTCAACCCCTCACTCTAATCTGGTGATTCTGCTTCTCTGTACAAAGGACTGCTTTCTCAGTGAAAAACAAAGCAAAACAAGGCTTCACTTACCTTCATCTACAGAACTAGTAATTACAACCCAGAACCATGTGTATTAAAGATAGGATTTAATCTTCTGAAGAGAAAAAAAAGTATTCTTATCTATCTTGAGCTATCCTTTGGGTAGATTTCATAATAATTCTCCCATCCTATATGTTCTTACAATGTGGATTTTCCATTCCTCCCATTGAGAGACATAGTGTGTCTCCTCCTCTTAAAAATGGATGGGTTTTCGTACAGAGGAAGTTATAGTATTTGACTTCCAAGGCTAAGTTATAAAAGACAATAAAGCCTCCATTTGGCTCACTGGAATGCTTTCTCCTGAAGACTTCAGTCTGACTCCCCTGAGACTGCCATCC
>NW_007067271.1:0-499 GCF_000164805.1 Carlito syrichta | reverse complement strand
TGGGTAACTTCGCGAGACCTCATCTCTACAATAAATCAAAAAAATTAGCCGGGCGTGGTAGCACACGCCTGTAGTTCCAGCTCCCTGGAAGGCTGAGATGGAAGGATCACCGGAGTCCAGCAGGTCGAGGCTGCGGTGACCAGGAGCGGCCACTGCACTCCAGTGTGGGTGAGAGTGAGATTACAACTCAAAAAATTAAAAAATAAATAAATAAATAACCTGTTAGACACCTTGATCATCAACTTCCAGCCTCCAGATCTGTGAGAACATAAATGACTGGTGTTTAAGCCCTGGTTTGTGACATTTCCCGTGGCAGCTGCAACATGAAACTCTCATTTTCGTGGAGGATGTTCAATCTCTGCTTACTCAAGTCTGCCTTGAAGGTGTCAGAGTCTAAATAAAAATGTAGAGATGAATCTCTACATTTAATGTTTGATTTGGGAAGAAGGAATTGAAATGCAGGGTATTCACGCAGACCAGTGGTCTTCCCTGTGTCCAA
>NW_007067270.1:0-719 GCF_000164805.1 Carlito syrichta | reverse complement strand
TAATAATCATTGCATCCTGAATACACAGGTAAATGATACCACCATTCCTTTCTACTTACACTAAGCAAACCCAAGAAGCACAGGCATTGCATGCCTCTTTGAGGAAAAAGAGACCGATTGATAGCTGAATCTATATCTAAAACAAATCCCTGGAGTTGCCACCAAGAGCTTACAGATTTGGAAATCATATTCTTTTCTCACTAAGAAAGAAAACAGAAATTCTTTTGTCAATTGGAAATTCTTAGTTACTCTAGAAAGAATCGTCCTTCTACATATACATTGTTTTCTTTAAAGAAAAGAAAAACTAGTTATACATAAGCTTTTGGTCACAATTCAAAATATCTATTTGACATTTCTTCTCCCTGATGCCTTTTCTTTCAAGAAAATCACACACACACACACTCCAACACGAGAGATATGCATTATATAATATATATTCTGTATGAATTAGAAGATTCTTCCTCTCTTTAGTTCACATAGCGCAAAAAAGCACATATTGACTTGCATATTTTTCTATCCATCGTTAGCCTTTATTTTAAAATCAGACACCTGGCTTAGCATTTTATGGAGAAAAGGTTAGAAGCCCTTAACAACAAATCAGTAACAGCATAGTAAAATATAGAATCACAGTATCATTATCACAGAAATTCTCTAAAATGTCTCTTTTTTAATTGATTGTAAAGTAATACTATCAGTTATAAAAGTAAAACTATTTTGTC
>NW_007067269.1:0-462 GCF_000164805.1 Carlito syrichta | reverse complement strand
CACTGCACTCCAGACTGGGCAACAGAGTAAGACTCTCACTCAAAAAAAAAAAAAGAACAATTTTTAAAACTAACCGTCTTGATGCTTCTCGGCAGGAAGAATGTTTTTTGAACCTGGAGGCTCCTACATCAAGAGTATGTGAGTATGACACGCCGTTTCCTCACATTTTTTAGCCATTCTGCATCCCAGATACATGGAAGTGTTACGATGTCCTTCGAAAGATGATCAACTATTGACCGTTTAGGTAGGTACACCCTGCATTTTGAGAGAGCTTATATGTGCCCCTGACATTAATAGACGATTAACCAAGGAGCAGCAGTCATTGTTGTGTTGTATTTTGGGAAAAGACAACTTTCAGAACAAAATGTGTACCTCAGAAAAAAATTCAAAGTTAAAGTCATATGTATTATGTGTAACAGAAACATTGTCAGGCATATACATGGTGTGATTTATAGAAAACAG
>NW_007067268.1:0-800 GCF_000164805.1 Carlito syrichta | reverse complement strand
TTTGAAGTAGTGCTTAATGAGATGTTTGGAGAGAGCTGGGAAAAAAATCATGTGTATTCAGTTACTCACAGAAAGCCTAGTTCTGTTATTAAGGAAAAGATATTGTCCCAATTAGGCAAATGTAAATTGATGGTGGAACTACATAAGAAAAATTATTGTTTATGCACCCAATCTCTGATTGTGAGCCAAGTAAGAATAACCAATAATATGAACTGACTCTTTAGATTCTACCTATACTTTTGGATACTTGAATGTAAATAGTCTATAGCAGGTTAAGTCTCATTACACACTTGGTGAATAGTCAATTCCAAAATAACATGCTTTACCAAGCACCAGGCGTAGGTCATTGCTACATTCGTTCTTCTGCGTTTGTGAAAGTACATTCAGCCATACTTTTTCGTATTGTTCACTCATTTTCTCAACAACTGTTTGTGTCAAAGAAGAGAGAATCGGTGAACCAATTTTATATCTACAATTATAGGAATATTTTAAACATAAAATGATACCCTTAATAAGAAGTGTCAAAGTAAAATTATGTAAAATTTTAAGAGCAATATCTCTTTGCTAAGAGACTATGAATGTAAACATTGGCTACACTCCAGAAACATGCAGAAGTGTTTTAATATTAACTGAAACTAATTTTATCTATTCTTGTGATTATTTTTCCATTACGATGGAATAACTCTTGTCATTTTGTTACTTGAAATCTACAACGGTGCAATATTTTAAGATTTCAATGTATTGCCTCATCACTTTAGCAGCTGGCAAAGAGCGGGAGAGGGCTGTGTACAGAGCAAGCT
>NW_007067267.1:0-654 GCF_000164805.1 Carlito syrichta | reverse complement strand
GGGGAGAGTTTCCATCTTTTTCAATCGCCTGGAATACCTTCAGTAAGATTGGTATCAGCTCCTCCTTGAATGTCTTGTAGAATTCTGCTGAAAAGCCATCTGGACCAGAGCTTTTTTTTGTAGAAAGTTTTCTTATTATGTAGTCGATTTCCTTGATTGTTATTGGTCTATTTAGGGTCTCAATTTCTTCTTGTTCCAACCTAGGTAGGTTGTGTGATGTCAGAAAGTCCTCCATTTCCTTATGGTTTTCAAGTTTGTTTCCATACAAGTGCACATAGTAGTCTCTAATGATCTTTTGTATTTCTTCAGGGTCAGATGTGACTTCATCTTTTGTGTTTCTGATTTTGCTTATTTGGTTTTTTCTCATTTTTTCTTGGTCAGTCTAGCAGGGGACCATCAATCTTGTTTACCCTTTCGAAGAACCAGCTTTTTGTTTCATTGATTTTTTGTATTATCTTTTTGTCTTCTATGTCCTGGATTTGGGCTTTTATTTTGGTGATCTGGATTCTTCTGCTGAAATTAGGGTTTTTGTGGTCTTGCTTTTCCAGCTTCTTTAGGAGGCTTGTTAGGTTATGAATTTCTGTTCCTTCCATTTTCTTCATGTGTGTTTGTAGGGATATAAATTCCCTTCTTACTACAACTTTCAGGGCATCG
>NW_007067266.1:0-848 GCF_000164805.1 Carlito syrichta | reverse complement strand
AAAAGGAAGGGAGAAGGGAAGGACTGGTGGAAAAGAATGCATCTTAATGTTTAACTTGGGAATGATATCTCAGATTTGGGATGCCTTGGCAATTCAACACATTTGACTAATAGTTGAGTTAATCAATCAGCGACTTGTATTCAGTATTCCTTCCCAGTCTTGTTGTGTTTTGCCTGAATGCTTTTCCTAATAGAATCGATTAGTTTGAAGGAAGCTACCAATGTTCACAGTTGAGCCATCATTTTAGTACTCATTCCATTAACAGCTAACTTAGTAGTATTTAAACATTCCTGCATTTTTATTCTATGTAATATCTTGATGCCTTAGAAAGGTAGAGTACTGGGATTATGTCCATGTTACTGATGGAGAACTAGAAAAACAAATTATACAATTTAAACAGGCAATAGGAACAAATTCAAACCTTTGTAATTTGACTCTAGTAAACATTTTCTTAGTCATTATATTCTATAGCCTCTTGATGACCTGGTAAATGATCTTTGTCAGTTCACAGTTTGACTTTTAAAAGACTCTTTAGCAAACATATTTATGGATGGTTTAGTTTAAGACATGAAATCTATAGGTAGTAATTGATTGTCTGAGGCTTGTGTCATAGCCAACTCTTACTCAGCTACTAAAATTGGTCTGTGATACCAGAGGGCACAAGATGCATGCCCACTAGTCACTGGTGACCTTTTTAGATACTATTCTAAGGACTGTGAATGAATATTTTATAATATAGTATGCTTTTAGGCACAATGTGTGATGAAATCTTATCTCTATTATACTCTAAATTAAAAATTTTTAATTTACAAAAACATTTTTAATGAATTGGGTAATGGCTCAAAATG
>NW_007067265.1:0-656 GCF_000164805.1 Carlito syrichta | reverse complement strand
CCACTGCACTCCAGTCTGGGTGACAGAGTGAGACTCCAACTCAAAAATGAATAAGTAAATAAATAAATAAATAAATAAAAATATGTAGACTTTTCCCATTCAAATTTAATATATTCCAAAGCGTTAGAATGACAGCATCAGGAAACTTTTGGTTTCAAGCAACAGAAATTCAGCTCAAAGAAAATGGTGGTTTCCTGTAAGGGCCAGGGGGTCATTCTTCCAGAAAGGAAGAATGGAGCCCTTGAGGTGGCAGAAGGGGAGCTGGCCTGGGGTTGACAGACTCTGGGGGCTGAAGTCTGGCCAGGACTGATTCCATCTTGCACTGTGGCATTATTCAGTGGTGTGGTTTCACACTTTTAAAGACAAAGATGGCCTTTCTCCATTGAGAAAGGTAGCTGTAAGTCCCTCCAGAAGAATATCTTTCCAGATCTATTGGATCAAAACCTCCCAAGGAATGGTTCTGATTGGAAGAGTTTAGGTCACCCTCTATCCCTCAATAAGTCATTGTGGCCAAGGAGATGGTGCTCTGCCACAGGTCCATCTCAAGCTGCAAACTCTACCCACCAGAACAAGGGGGGACAGCATAGTCATTGCCACCCAGAGGATATCTTTGAGCCAGGCCAATTCACCATTTGAAACTCCAAACAACAGAGAAG
>NW_007067264.1:0-758 GCF_000164805.1 Carlito syrichta | reverse complement strand
TGTAGAGATGAGGTCTCACTGCTCAGGTGGGTCTCGAACCCGTGGGCTCAGGCAATCCACTCACTCAGCCTCCCAAAGGCACGGGATTACAGGCTGAGCCACCGATCCTGGCTAAACATAATTTTTAAAATAAAATAATAAATACATCAGTTTCTTCAGTGCTTTAGCATTAAGACATATTTCCCATGATAATTCATTCTGCATTGAGATTTTTGGGTCCATGCCAGGCTCAGATAGCCTGTCTCAGACAGAATAGACAGGGGGAGAACACCAGCAAAGAGATGGTGAGATATCTGGGCTCATCTTCAGCCCCCCACTGCTCAGGAAGCCTGTCCCTGGTGGCCATCACTGCTCATCCTTAGGACAGAATTTGCCCTCCTCATTCCATCCCAACATCATTAAGACTCATGGAAGGCAATGCCATCAGAATGTGGTGTCAAGGCATCAAACATTCAGGGAACAATTGCAGCCGAGAAAACGTGACATTTTCTAAAACCGTGTGAATGGAATATTGTTTTGCCCAAAAACTGACCCTTGATGTGTGTGGATGTGGACAACTGAGACAAGGGGCTCTCCCTCCATCCTTCCCTGCTGGTCACTTAACAGGTGTCATGAGACACACAGGAAAGGACATGTGTCCTGAAAACAAAAGTAGCATCCTCGTCGACTGCCTTTTTTGAGTTTATTATCAAAATACACCCCTCACCAACAGACACCTCAAATATTTATGAGAAAAAAGTGGGTATGTTCACTTGAGT
>NW_007067263.1:0-736 GCF_000164805.1 Carlito syrichta | reverse complement strand
TTTTTGATTTTATTGTAGAGATGAGGTCTCGCCAAGTTGCCCAGGCGGGTCTCGATCCGGCAGGCAAAAAACTTTAAAAAAAAAAAACCAATATGTTACTAAAACGTGGTGGAAATCAGTGACAATAAATTATTAAGTACATATGGGTAGCCACAATATAAATTATGCAAATGATGCTGGATTGTTTTTAAAACACAGACATAAGATCAAAAGGCAAGTGGTCAAATATGTGAGAGTTTAAAGCAGAACATACACAGAATACAGTAATTGTCATTTTTGACATAAAAGACGATTATAGTTAAGCTTTACATATGCAAGTCAAAATGACATTAGCACATATTTAAAAGAGCAGATACCTAACAGGAAAAACATATATATCTGTATACTTAGAGATAGCATATATACATCTTAGTTTCAATCTATTGTTTTTGTTTTTCTCTTCTAAATTCTGAGAACCTAAATTTTCAGATTACTTTTACAGTCTGTTTATACAGAAATGCTAAAGATGTAATACAGAAACAAATTGCACTTAGCCACTATGTAATTACCTATCAGCCCAAAAGAAAATACTGTTTAATGAATATAATAAAAATGAATGACTGTTGTTATCAGTGTTTTAATACAATACTATTAAAAAGAATAAAATAAAATGTATTAAATCTATAATACTATATATATATAAATATAAAATTAAATCCTATATTGTAAGTAATGTCATAAGGAAAGATGTTTCTAG
>NW_007067262.1:0-875 GCF_000164805.1 Carlito syrichta | reverse complement strand
GAAGTGATCATTCATCTCTTGCAGGTTTTGTTCTGTCTTTTTGAGCTTCTTTTCTATGCTTTTGACAGTTTGGGTTAGTTCTGTGTTTTGGTCTTCAAGCTCTGAGATTCTTTCTTCGGCTTGGCTGATTCTGCTTTCCATGCTTATTAGTCTGTTGTTCATTTCCATCACAGTATTCTTTACTGCTGTCATTTCTGACAACAACTCCTTCCTATTTTCCTCTTGTCTCTCCTCAATTTTTTTAATTCTCTCCATTAATGTCTTGATGTCTGGGTTTGTTGCATGTAGCCAGTCATTCTGGGGACTCTTCATTGTCTGTGTTCCAGAATCTGTTTTCTCATTGTCTGATCTCCCAGGGGTCTGTGTAAGACCTATATTCTTCTTTTGGTTTTTCTTCATTTGTGCGGTTTTTCCCCCCTCCTTACTTTTTCCTTCCCTCCACGTCACCGTCTTCTTTAATTCTGTTATTCAGGGGTAAAGGGATTGGTTTTACTTCTGTTTGTTCAATCTCCTATTCTTTATGTACGTCCTCTTACTTTGTTCAATTCTGAAGTTGCACTGTAGGTTGGAGGTGGTCCTTTTTGCAGTTTTGAGATGTACTTAAGGGGAGAGCTGTGATTCAAAATCTGTCTGCAGGTCCTGGTATTCGCTGACAGGCGTGTGGATAATGTGGAACCCACTTCCCACTGCCCTGGAATCTTTCCAGGGCAGTGGGGCGGTAGGTTTACTCCCTTGAATCGCCAGCAGGTGGTGCTATCTCATCTGCTCGCCCCAGAGGGGGTGGGGCCGGACAGGAACAAGATGGTTGCCTGCCTCCGAGCAGGCAACAGGAGCCCCGGGCCGGGTGGGCAGGACAGTCTCCGTCGCAGGAGCGG
>NW_007067261.1:0-723 GCF_000164805.1 Carlito syrichta | reverse complement strand
TTTTTCTTTTTTTTTTTTTTTGTCTTTCTTTTGTTTTGGGGTTGGTTCGTGTATATTTTATTCTTTTCCCTGTACTCTTGTGAAGAACGTTGTTCTTTTTTCCTTTTCTTCTGTGTTTAGTACTTTCTTAAGTGTTTCATGTAGAGATGGTTTTGTGGCTGCATAAGTTCTTAGGGATTGGATATCTGGGAAAGATTTTAATTCTCCCTCACTGATGAAGCTTAGCTTGGCTGGGTAGGTTATTCTTGGTTGAAATTGTTTATCCTTTAGGACTTTGAAGATAGGGCTCCAAGTTCTCCTAGCCTGCAGGGTTTCTGCAGATAAATCTGCTGCTATTCTGATTGGTCTTCCATGGTGGGTGATCTGGCCTTTTTCTCTTGCTGCCTTTAGGATTTTTTCTTTTGTGCCTACTTTATTTAGGCGAATTATTATGTGTCTAGGAGTTGGTCTTCTCATTTGTTGTCTTGCGGGGGTTCTCTGAATGTCTTGTGTTTGAATTTTTGTATCACTGATTAGATAAGGGAAATTTTCTTGAATGATCTCGTGGAAAGTTTGTTCCAATGTGGTCTCTGTTTCTCTTTCTGCCTCAGGGAGTCCGATTATTCTTAGGTTAGGCCTCTTGAGGTAGTCACTCATCTCTTGAAGGTTTTGTTCTGTCTTTTTTAGCTTATTTTCTGTGTTTTTAAGAGTTTGGGTTATTTCTATATTTTGGTCCTCAAGCTG
>NW_007067260.1:0-763 GCF_000164805.1 Carlito syrichta | reverse complement strand
GTAGGGCTTTCTTGACACTATTATTTTAAGTGAGTACTTTTAACTCAACTGAGTAATAAAGTAAAAGATACATCATATTTTATAAATTATATCAGGAGAATAATTGTTATAGGTCGAGTAAATATTAGTTGATGTTTATTGATAATGGAAAATCAAAAAGAATAAACTTGTCACATATATCCCACTTTTTGTATTTAATGTTCATTTTTCAATTATTACTTTTTCATCCTTACAAAAGACAATAAAATAAAAGTTTTAAAGGAGAGTAAAATATTTTTTAAATTTCTTGAGTTATGTCTCTGGTTTCTTTAACCAACGGTCTGCTGTCTTAAAGCTGGGAAATAAATTATAAGTCAACAACAAATTAAAGATCAAATGCTTCACACTCACAATTCACAACATACAGAGATACCATCTAATAATTAGCTATTTGCATAATCCCTGAAGAACTGTAAACAAGGCAGAAGTTTACTTGCTAAATTTATCCTATCAATAATGTGAAAGTTTATTGGTACTTAAAAACATAGATTATCTAAGACCTTTTAAAAATTACAGTATGAATCTTCCAGTTCTTGTAGAGAGAAACAGCAGAAAAATGATATAAGCAATACCAACTTGTGTTTCTAAAAAACTGTCCAACTTGTATCACATCTGAAAGAAAAAATCACCTCTGGGCTTGGTGACTCAGCACCTTCGGGTGGCTGAGGTGAGTGGATTGTCTGAGCCCGTGGGTTCAAGACCTGCCTGGTCAACTTGGTGAGAC
>NW_007067259.1:0-566 GCF_000164805.1 Carlito syrichta | reverse complement strand
CAGAAGTGTGTGTAGGATATCCATTCATTTTTAATAAGAATAAGATAAACACTATGCTGGCTAAGCCCCAGAGCATCCTCTGTCTCCCAGAAGCCCCAAATGTGCCATTCCATGGCTCCCCTCCCTCCCACCTGAGGTAATGACCATTCTGAAGTTTTTTTGAGTCAGAGTCTCACTCTGTCATCCAAGCTGGAGTGCAGTGGTAGGCTCACCGTTCACTGCAGTCTCGTCCTCCTAGGTTCAGGTGAACTTTCTGCCTTGGTCCCTCAAAATGCTGGGATGAAAGATATGAGACACAGTGCCTGGCCCCATCCTGAATTTGATGTCAATCATTCCCTTTTTCTTTATGGCTCTACCAACTATGTATGGAACATTAAAAATACACATTTGCTTACTTTTTTCAAGTTTAAACTTTACATGAATGAAATATACATTTACTTTTTTTAAAGCTTAAGAATTCCATTATAATTTTTTATTTATTGATTTTAAATCAATATTTTAAATTATGGTTTTGTGGGGTACAGTTAAAGGTTAGGTGTACAATTACATTTCATTCAGGCACCCTG
>NW_007067258.1:0-720 GCF_000164805.1 Carlito syrichta | reverse complement strand
CATCAAGAGAGCAGGGAGACAGCCACAGACTGGGAAAACGTATTTGCCAACTACATGTCTGACAAAGGCCTAACATCTAGGATCTACAAAGAACTCAAACGTGCTGAAAAGAAAAAAGCAACCCCATTACAAAGTGGGCAAAAAACAAGAACAGACCCTTCTCAAAAGAAGACTTACGAGTGGTCAACAGATACATGAAGAAATGTTCAACATTACTAGTGATAAGGGAAATGAAAATTAAAACTACACTGAGATAACACCTAACTCCAGTAAAGAATGGCCATTAACAATAGGTGCTGGAGAGGATGTGGTGAAAAGGGAATACTTCTACACTGTTGGTGGGAATGTAAACTAGTGCAGCCTCTATGGAAATCAGTGTGGCAATTCCTAAAAGCTCTAAAAGTCAACCTTCTATATGACCCTGCAATTCTCCAACTGGGAGTATACCCTGAAGGACTCAAATCACTCTACAAAAAAGATACCTGTGCACGTATGTTTGTCACAGCATTGTTCACAATAGCAAGATCATGGAACCAACAATGCTGTTCATCAAAAGAGGTCTGGATTAAAAAAATGTGTACGTATACATGATGGAATATTACACAGCCATAAAAAAGAACAAAATCATGAATTTTGCAGCAATCTGAATGGAATTAGAGTTTATAATACTGAGTGATCTCACAGAAACAAATATCTGAGTATCACATGCTCTCACTCATA
>NW_007067257.1:1935-2439 GCF_000164805.1 Carlito syrichta | reverse complement strand
CCTCCAGTGTCACCCAAGGTGGTGGCAATGCCTGAACCCAGTGACAACCACCAGGACCCTATTTCAAGTGTGGGCAACCAGGACATTGGGTACGAGGATGTCCCAACCCCAGAGTGCCCCAAAAGCCATATCCCAAGTGCGGTCAGGCAGGACATTGGGCAACAGACTGCCCTAGCCCCCAAATAGGGACTGGGTCAACCCCCAATCCTGCTTTAGACCTGTTGGGTATGGCAGTAACCTTGGAATGATGGGGCCCGGGGTCTCCCTACCTGACACAAATCTCAAATCATTGGGAGCCCAGGGTCACTATAATGGTTGATGGGCGCCCCATCCATTTTCTCCTGGACACCAGAGCCACCCTTTCTGTCATATGAGAATTTGGGGGCCCAACGTCCCCGTCTAAGTCCCCTATAGTCAGGATAGGGGGCCAGTCCATCACTCCACGCATAACTCCTGTAGTTACGTGCATTTTTGCAAACGTCCCCTTCACTCATTCCTTTTTGG
>NW_007067257.1:0-694 GCF_000164805.1 Carlito syrichta | reverse complement strand
CCGTCCAGGGCTGGGCCCCATGTCTGCGAGTGCCGTCCGCCACCCACATGTTGGTGTGCAAATCCAAAAAACTCACCTTTGGGGCCCCTATCACAGTAACCTCCCCCCACCATCTACAGCACCTTCTAAGCTACAAAGGCCTTCAAACGCTACCCCCCGGTCGAGTCCTATTGCTCCTTGTCTTCTTTTTACAAGATCCCTCCATATCCTTTCAAACTTGCATGCCCCTAAACCCAGCCACGCTACTCCCTCCTTCCACAGCCCCACCAACCCACGACTGTGTAGAAGCTGTGGAGGCTCTCCTCCCTTGCCCGGTTCACATCCAGGAGGGCCCTTTGTCCTCCCCTTCCTATACCTGGTTCACTGATGGCAGCTCCTTCCTACACAATGGGTCCCTGGTTGCGGGATACACCATCACCTCTATTACACATGTCATTGAGGCAAAGCCTCTCCCGCCAGGCACCACTAATCAACAGGCAGAACTTATAGCTGCCACTCGAGCATTCCAGCTAGTGGCTGGACACTCCCTCTCACTCTACACTGACTCCAAATATGTTTTCCTCATTCTCCTCTCCCACTCGGCCATATGGAAGGAAAGGGGGTTACTGACTACCAAAGGCTCAGCAGTAATTAACGCTAAACTACTCTCAATCGTCTCACTGCCTCTCTGCTTCCCACCAATATTGGCATTTCT
>NW_007067256.1:0-826 GCF_000164805.1 Carlito syrichta | reverse complement strand
TTTGACATCTGTTGATGTATTTAATTACATTTATGGTTTTACAAATGTTGAACCAGCCTTGCATGCCAGGAATGAAGCTACTTGGTCATTGTGGATGATTTTTGAGATGTATTGCTGAATCCGGTTTGCTAGGATCTTGTTGAGAATTTTAGCATCTATGTTCATCAAAGATATTGGCCTATAGTTCTCTTTCTTTGTTGGGTCTTTACCTGGCTTGGGTATCAATGTGATGTTGGCTTCGTAAAATGATTTGGGGCGAGTTCCATCTTTTTCAATTGCCTGGGATACCTTCAGTAGGATTGGTATCAGCTCCTCCTTGAATGTCTTATAGAATTCTGCTGGAAAGCCATCTGGACCAGGGCTTTTTTTTGTAGGAAGTTTTCTTATTACATAGTCGATTTCCTTGATTGTTATTGGTCTATTTAGGGTCTCAATTTCTTCTTGTTCCAACCTAGGTAGGTTGTGTGATGTCAGAAAGTCCTCCATTTCCTTCTGGTTTTCAAGTTTGTTTCCATACAAGTGTACGTAGTAGTCTCTAATGATCTTTTTTATTTCTTCAGGGTCAGATGTGACTTCATCTTTTGTGTTTCTCATTATGCTTATTTGGTTTTTTTCTCGTTTTTTCTTGGTCAGTCTAGCTAGGGGACCATCAATCTTGTTTACCCTTTCAAAGAACCAGCTTTTTGTTTCATTGATTTTTTTGTATTATCTTTTTGTCTTCTATGTCCTGGATTTGGGCTTTTATTTTGGTGATCTGGATCCTTCTGCTGAAATTAGGGTTTTTGTGGTCTTGCTTTTCCAGCTTCTTTAGGTGGCTTGTTAGGTG
>NW_007067255.1:0-492 GCF_000164805.1 Carlito syrichta | reverse complement strand
TTCCAAACTTTCCCATGGATGGCAGTCCTGAACTGTGACCCAAAGTTTCATCACCATCCTCACCTGAAAAGCACCGTGAGAAACATTGGTTAAAAAAACAATTTCTTCACTAAGTCTCTCCGAAACACATGGTTTATTTGCTTCGGTAAGCCTCTAAAGATGTTTTGTGGCTTTACAAGTTCCAAGTTTGAAGTTGAAATTCTTAGGAGGTACATTATCTGCAAGTTTGACATTTAAAATGTATGGGGCTACCATGCTTTTGTTAAAACACTTTATATTACATAAAGGGGGGGAAAGGCAAGACTCTCAAATTTCTACAGGCGCTGGCGCATTTCAGATTTTATAGTTCACATTATTCCTATAGAAGAACGCGCTGATGGCGATGACACTGGAAAGGGAATTCCTTAGGTCGTGGGAGCATAATGACAAACATGAGCGACCTGCAGCCCTGGGTCATCTCATGAACAAACCTTCTCTGTCAGGTAGGATTTC
>NW_007067254.1:0-664 GCF_000164805.1 Carlito syrichta | reverse complement strand
TTGCTCCAAGTTTCAGCTCCAAAACTGTAGGCTTTACACACCACTTGTGCTGAACACAGGCTGGGACTTCTTGAGGAGAGGGCAGAGAGGGAACACCCTGCAGCTCCTTAGTTTTTGTGTCTTGACATAAGACAGTCTGAGTGAGGCCTTCTGGGCTCTGGTCGATCCCACACAAGGGTCTTTTGGCACCCTGAGCTCCAGGGGCTGGAAGTCCCTTCCTTTCTGCCACTTAGTGAAGATGGTACATGATTTTACTGCCTACCTCTTAAATCAGCATCTCCTCTAAGTTTTTCAAAGATTCTGGTCATTTTATTTAATAATTTATTTTATTTTTATTTATTTATTTAAGAGAAATGAGGTCTTGCCAAGTTGCCTAAGCTGGTCTTGAACCTGTGGGCTCAGGCAATCTTCTCACCTCTGCCTCCCAGAGTGCTGGGATTATAGGCATGAACACAGCGTCCATCCTTATTTAACTCTTTACTTGCCTGCCATAATCTTACAGCATTGAACTGTCTCTCCTCTTTCTTTTCCAAGCTAAAAGTCCGCAGGTTTTTATCTTTGCATATCATCCTAGAATCCAGTGTTCAGCCTGGTGTGCACAAAAGACACCATTTGATGTGTCATCTTAGTTCAGCCATGATTCGATGTCATCTGACTCACGATG
>NW_007067253.1:0-5149 GCF_000164805.1 Carlito syrichta | reverse complement strand
AATGGCATAGCCAGGGTAGCAAGAGCTCACAGCGGATGAAGCCAGCGCTTGAACTAAATGAGACCGTCAGAGGACACCCTCCTTGCTTCTCACCCCCATTTGCATTTCTTTCCACTATATCCCACCCACTCAGTGACCAAATGCCCAGGCAGCCAGGGCCTGCCCAAACCTCCGGACCTGGTGAGACCCTGCTCCCTGACAGTTTCCCAGGAGGCCTGATAGTGATCAGGAGCTTGACATGCCCACCTCTGGGCTCCTGAACTCCTCTCTGAGGTCTCCTAGCCTGCCAGCTGCCCAGATGAAAGGCCCTCCTCTCACAGACCTGTCGAGTCCTGTGGCAAATCTGCCATGGCCAGCTTTAAATCAGATCAAGAATTCTGTCACTCTTTGCTGACCGCTGATGCTACCACACCCTGGGCACCATCATCTCCCAGTGGACGCTTCTAGCAGCCTTCTAATTGGTCTTCTCCTCAGATCTTTCTACTCCTAGGAATCTATTCTCAACACAGCAACAAGAGTGAGCTTGTTAAATGGTCAATAAGAAAATGTCACCCTTCTGCTCCAATCTCTACAGGAGCTTCCCACGTCATTCACAGCAAAAGTCAAAGTTTCTCTCATGATCTGCCCATGGATTGAGAGGGATCTCAAGGTCTCACATTCTTCACCATTATCTCCACTCCAACCACATTGCCTTCTTTCCTGAACATAGATGCTTCCACTACAAGGTCTTTGCACTTGCTGTTATCTTGGCTCCTCCCATGCCTCCATGTGACCCCTCCCTAATTTCTTCCAGGTCTTTCTTCAACAATGTTTTCATGGATGAGCTCATCACTGACTGATTTTGCTTTCTACTCACTGATTTTGCTTTCAGCAAGTTCATATCCCTCCCTTGCTGTATACTTATTACATCCTAATTTACCCAATATACTATGTATGTTACCCATGTGTTTTCTTTTCTGTATTCTCCACTACAACATGAGGGCCAGGGGCTTGTCAGTTTGACTCCTTCCTATATGCCGGCATCCGCCACTGCCCCACTTCTGGCACACAGTACCTCTCCATAAGTATTTGTTGATCAGATTACTGAAATGGGTAGGGACCAATAAATTTATACATTCCTCATGATTCTTTCCCTAGGTGGAATCATAAGGATCTTCCCTCAGATCTTCCTAGATGAGTTCATCACAATCAGCCTCTCTGGTCATCGCCACATCCATGGGGTGACAGCCTAGGTGTTCCCCAAACTCCAGCACAATGACTCTTACCTGAGGTGCCAAGGCACCTCACTGAACTTTATCCCTAAACCACGCCTTCTCCTGATTTCCATGTTCTTGTTCATAGTGACATGCAAGGGCTCAGATTTGGAGAGCCTCAGTGTTCCTTAAATCTCTGCTTAAATCTTATCCATTCTTCCCTCCAGATTCCTCCGGAATCTATCCTTCCTTTTACATCCCATGGCCACCACTCTCTCTCTTGCTGATGTGCACGCCTCCCACAAACAGGCTGTGCCTACTCAGTCCCTTCCCTGGCAGCGGCCTGACCCAGGCTGCCCTGAACAAAGGGCTGTGCACAAGTCTGCAGTTCTTTTTGGTAGATAATAGAGCAGCTGAAGAAGTCCAAAGCAGGGAGAATAAGTTACTCTCTCCTCCATTCTTTTCCACTCTGCTACTTTCTAGGACACCAATGGCATAGACAGAATCAATAGGCTTCCTCTGGTTGCCTTGGTTTTGGACCTCCTGCAGAGTATGAGAGAGAAGAAGGGGAGCAAAGCCAAGTATCTATTCCCTTGAGAAGTAACTTTTGATTTTCCTTGTCTGTCCCATGACCAAAGTTCAGGGCTGCTCTCAACGTGACCTTCTCTTGGTGGATTCACTCTTGAGTTCTAGTTCTGTGACCTGCTCCTCCCCATCACCTCTTGGACTAACAGATGGGGACCATTCGGCTACTCCTAGGCTTGGGCTACTCACTTCTCCCCAAGCCCCCCTTTCACTTTCACACCTCTAATGTATCTTTGCAAAAATGTCCTCTTCACCTATTTTGAGTGTGCCATCCATTTCACATTTCGGAGGTAGACTGATATAGCCACACATATATTTATTACATAAAAAGTGTGGCATTCAACAGGTGGAACATGGTTTGCATAACCTTCTTCATGAGCTCAGGGAGTTCTGGCATTTTGCCTGTTAGGTGACCAGTTAGCAGTTTGTTGGAATGTTTCACTCAAGGCTGACATGCACATACCCAAGATAAGATTGCATTACCCTCATCAGCAACAAGAACTTCTCTTACACATATTGGCAGACCCAGGAGTAGCACCTGAGGCTTGATCACTAAATGTTCCTATTGTAAAGCCTAGGGTCCTTGCTGGAATCTGGTAGCCTGCCCATAAAAGCGGGAAGAATCTCTGAAATACTTAGCTATCCACTATCTCAAATACTTTCATTTGTAACAATAAGGGTGCATTTCTAGCATTCATCCTGTTAGGTGGACACCATATTAGTAGGACACCATTTTGGGGGACATTGTTTTTCCCAACAATATCACATTTCTCTTTGTGTGTAATAAAAAAATCTGTAACACACTCACAGAGGCAGATCATGGGAAAATATTTGTACTTTATGTCAAAAACAAAGAGGTACATCCCTAATGGGGTGTTCCTAAAAATAGGAAAAAAAATGATCAAAACTAGATAGAAAAATGGGCAAAAAAAAAAAAACGCATGCGGGCAGTTCATAGAAAAAAGAAAGTAAAATGATGCAGAAATGTATGCAAACACACTAAGAGAAGTACAAATTCAACAATATTAAGAACCATTTTCCATCTCTCAGGTGGGACACGATGCAAATGTTCAATGGCCCATTCTGTTGGGGAAACTGTGGGTAAATGTGTCCTCTGATATATTATTGCTCATGTGAATGCAAAATGGTACAACCCTACAGAGAAGGAAATTGACAATGTTTAACCCAAACTGCATATGCATTTGCTCTTTGACTCCCACAATGCAGGTTACAGGAATGTATCCCTGATTAATCCCCATTAATGCAAAACAGCAGGTGCACATGATTAGTCTTTGTGGCATTATATGTGATGCAAAGAAACTTAATTAGCATAAATTTGGAAAATCTATGATACATTCATATAATGGAGAGCTATCCTGAAAATGACCACAGAAAATTACTATCCATTTTTTTTGCAGTAATCTCCAGAATACATTAAGGAAAAAAATGCAAGATAAAAAATATACTTGGTATGCTATGTTTATATGACAATAGAGTTGGATATATATAAGAGGAGGACCCAAAAACCCTGGAATTATGTTTTTGGAGGGTGGGCCCCTGGTAATACAGGCTTCTCCTGCTAGGTATTTCCAGGAGCTCATTGACATCAGTGTACCAGCTAGCATTGTTGTGAGAGGCTGCATTTGACTTCAGTGAAATTTGGGAGGAGAGTCTTTCAATTTGCTCACATGATGATGGGTGATTTATGAGCACACCTGTGCACACCAAGCTAAGCTTTTAGTAGTTTTTTTAAAAAATGGCATGACTCCCATGTCCCACCCTCTCTCTTCATTTGATCTCACCCCAAGAGACTTCTTTTCACTTTATTCTTTTCCAAGTGAATAAAGTTATCAAAGGGAAACATTTTGCTGATGTGGAAGAGGTGAAAAGAAAACAAACAGAAGCACTAAAAAGCTAAAAACTGATGAGCTCAAAAATTGTTTTGAACAGTGGAAACAGTGTCTTGATAAGTGTATTGCATCAAACAGAGAGGTCTTTGAAGGTGACTGAAGTTTAAACATAAAAGAATAGATGCACAATTTTTTATAAATAAATGCTTGAGTTTGGGAGGAGTCTCCCCCATATATGCGTGCGCACACACACACACACACACACACATATACATATACATATGCCTTCTTATTTTATTTTTTTTTTAGTTTAGAAGATATAGTTTATTTAGAAAGTAAAGGAGAGAGCGAGAAAGAGGAGAATCATATCTCCAAGGTAGGGGAGGAGGCCAAAGCTTAGGAAAACATGGCCTGGCCATAGCTCAAAGAACATGTGTCTAGATCATAGCTTAGAAAGGCAATGGCCAACTTTTTATTTTGTAAAGTAAAACAGGGTAAGCTAGAATCTTCTCTAGGTCTGGGGGGTCAATAACTAGCAGAGAAGATGGAAATGACTTTGAGGCACCTCTGAATAGCTCTATCAAATAGTTTTGAATTATGCATATTTTTACATATTTAAATATAAACTTACATAAAATAAGTAAAATTGAATGTAAACCATTTGTTTATACTCATATAATAGGTCACATAATAGGTTAATTCATATGAAAGGTTAATTCTATTTGTCATGGGTTCATATAATAAGTTAATTATAGTTAGGTTCATAACTATAAATCACAGAGTAAAGAAAGAATCCAAGAGACTTTTGAAAACAATATCATGAGTGTATGCTTGTTGAGAGCCATTTTAAAAATAGCAATCATCTTATATAAGCCTTCTTCTTTGTCCTCCGAAAAGCCCGCACGCGCCAAACCACAACACCCCTCCCACCTCCTCTCCTCATACCACCCACTACTCTTCCTCCTATCATAAGCCGCCACACGCCCTATTTCAGCCCGCCCCTCTTTGCTATGTATATAAGCAATCGCCTAACAATAAAATTTGGAGGCTTGATCAGAACACTGTCTTGCCTCTATTCTGCGTGTCTCCTGTCTCTTTCTCTCTTGGTCTCTCTCTCTCTTTTCACCAGCAGCAGGTAGTCCTCCTCGTGCCCACGTTTTACTTGTCCCGCTGGTCGGGACACCTGGCGCCCAACGTGGGGCTCGAGGCACGGAACGGCGCTGCTGGCACCTACTCAGAGGACGCCCCGGCCGGGCACACCCTGAGCTCCTGAGCTCGCTTCGAGCCCGTGGGTGATCAACCCGCGGGATAAGACTCGATCTTGATCGTCGCTGGACTAGCCGCCCCAGCGGACATCGGAACGGTGAGTAGGTGATTATCATGGGACAGGAATTGAGCTTTTAAGGATTCCCTCAAGATGCACAGAATTAAGGCTAAAAAGAAAGATCTACGCAGTTTTTTCAATTTCTTGACTGATGTATGTCCCTGGTTCCCTCAAGAGGGCACCATTGATCATAAATG
>NW_007067252.1:0-1507 GCF_000164805.1 Carlito syrichta | reverse complement strand
TGAGAAGAAATTTATTCAAAGCCAGAAAATCACAATCAGAGAGCAATAGTCTAAAAAATTCCCTGCGTACAAACAGAACAGGGAATACTTCATGTTTTTGTCAGTGCAAATGGAAAGGTCTCCATATGGATATTAGAAAGAACATTTAGATGAATATTACTTCAGCAGCATCAGTATTTGGGCTATACTAGACTTGTAGTAATGCCTGCTCTGAGGACAAGAGGTAGAGAACTCAACCTCTAGAGTGCCAATTTTTTTCTAAGAAACATGAAAATTCAATTATATATCTAAAGAAGTCCAACATTCCTCAAAATAAATCCTACAATTAAATTAAATCTAACATCTAGTCAAAAATCGCCTGACTTTCAAAAAATCAGACACATATGATCTATAGAGAGGAGAAAAATCAATAAACAGCTTTAGAAATTATAGAGAAAAATTGGAACTAGTAGATAATGCTAGCAGATAATTTTCTTTCTCATTGATCTCTTATGCTTTCACATATCTTGTGAGCAAGACACACTGGTTTTTGTTATGTTTTCAAGAATGTTTCTACAGAGAACAGCTTTGGTGATACAGACTTTTCCTCCATAAGTAGCAAATAATAAGTCTGTTTACAGCTTTAAAATAAAGAGACAGTGTCTCCCTCCAGAGCAAAATGCAGAAATCCTGAATGTCTGGTAAATTTTTTAAAATGTCTCACGCTAGGGCAGAGCAGATGGGCTTACTGTCCATTACAAGAGATTCAAGTTTTCTAATTCAAGGTTTATCTCCTGTGGATCAACATATTTTGTGTTTTTATACACAGGGTCTCATTTTGTTGCCCAGGCTGGCTTGCAGACGTGGTTTCATTCTCGATTCTTGGGCTCAATGATCCTCCTTTCTCATCTTCCTGAACAGCTAGAGGTGCCAGTGTGTTCCAGGCATGGGATCTTGCTATGCTTATCAGGCTGGTCTCAAACTTTTGGCCTCCAACAATTCTCCTAGATAAAACTCCCATAATATTGGAGTTGTAGGCATAAGTCACTGAATCCAACCTGTATCATATGATAAAATAGTACTCAGCAGTTAAGGAAAAAAGGAACTAATAATGCTCATTACAACATAAACGATTCTTCTTCTTCTTCTTTTTTATTTTTTGAGTTGGATTCTCACTCCGTCACCCAGACTGGATTCAGTGGTATGCTCTCAGCCATCACAGCCTTGACCTTTTGGGTCCAGCGTTCTTTCCGCCTCCGCCTTCCAAGTAACCGGAACTACGGGCGCGTCCAACCATGCCCGTCTAATTTTTGATTTATTACAGAGGCGAGTTCTCGCCAAGATGCCTGGGTGTGTCTCAAACCCTCGGACTCAGGCAATCCACTCGCCTCGGCCTCCCAAAGTGCTGAGATTACAGGCTGAGCCACTGAGCCTGGCCCACAAATGATTCTTAAGTGGTAAGTTCACTAAAGGATGCCAGACATAAAAACAACTTTTTAATTAATTACATAAAATTCTAAATCACAAA
>NW_007067251.1:0-803 GCF_000164805.1 Carlito syrichta | reverse complement strand
TGCCTTTAGGATTTTCCTTTCATAGTTACTTGTTAGGCGAATTATTATGTGTCTGGGAGTTGGTCTTCTCATTTGTGTCTTGCAGGGGTTCTCTGAATCTCTTGTGTTTGAATTTTTTCATCCTTAATGAGATGAGGGAAGTTTTCTTGAATGATTTCATGAAATGTTTGTTCCAGTGTGGCTTCGGTTTCTCTTTCTGCCTCAGGAAGCCCAATTATTCTTAGGTTTGGTCTCTTGAAGTGATCATTCATCTCTTGCAGGTTTTGTTCTGTCTTTTTGAGCTTCTTTTCTATGCTTTTGACAGTTTGGGTTAGTTCTGTGTTTTGGTCTTCGAGCTCTGAGATTCTTTCTTCGGCTTGGCTGATTCTGCTTTCCATGCTTATTAGTCTGTTGTTCATTTCCATCACAGTATTCTTTACTGCTGTCATTTCTGACAACAGCTCCTTCCTATTTTCCTCTTGTCTCTCCTCAATTTTTTTAATTCTCTCCATTAATGTCTTGATGTCTGGGTTTGTTGCATGTAGCCAGTCATTCTGGGGACTCTTCATTGTCTGTGTTCCAGAATCTGTTTTCTCATTGTCGGATTTCCCAGGGGTCTGTGTAAGACCTATATTCTTCTTTTGGTTTTTCTTCATTTGTGCGGTTTTCCCCCCTCCTTACTTTTTCCTTCCCTCCACTTCACTGTCTTCTTTAGTTCTGTTATTCAGGGGTAAAGGGATTGGCTTTACTTCTGTTTGTTCAATCTCCTATTCTTTATGTATGCCCTCTTACTTTGTTCAATTCTGAAGTTGCACTATAGGTTG
>NW_007067250.1:0-718 GCF_000164805.1 Carlito syrichta | reverse complement strand
AAAGCCTCATGAAAAACTAAACTAGCAGTTAAAGTAAAAGGTGGTAGTCAGTAAGAAAGTCTGAAGACTAAGATAAAGCTCATAACTATCAACTTTAGGGCTGTGTTGGGTACTATATACTTGACGCATGTTAGAGTTGATGTATTTGATGGTGGTGATCATGGTCTTAAGAAATTGTTTGGTGTATTCCAAAGCAGTGTCTTAATTGGACGGTGAGCAGAAAACTACTTGCTAGTTTCTGAAAATGTAAATTGACAGACTTCAATCACTTCTGTTCAATTTGGAATTAAAGTTGGGGATTAAAAATACTTGAACAAAAAACCTCTAACCCTAGTTCAATGATGAGTGAAACACCAGAAAATCTCCATTTGAGGGACCTTCCACAGAAGTCATGAGCAGCACTCCTCAGAAAGGTCAAAAGGATCAAGGTCATCCAAACAACAGAAGTCTGAGAAACGGTCACAGCCAAAGGGGATGCTGAGGAAACAAGATGACTGAGTGTAATTCAGATCTTGGATGGACTCCTGGAATGGAAAAGGGACATTAGGAAAAAACTGAGGAAACTTGAATACAGGTTGGGCTTTAGTTAATAATAATAATGTACCAATATGGATTCAATAATTGTGACAGATGTACTGCACCCATGTAAGACAATAATGATGGAAGCCGGTGATGGGGTCTGTGGGAACTCTGTATGCTGTTATTATAGTTTTCCTGT
>NW_007067249.1:0-803 GCF_000164805.1 Carlito syrichta | reverse complement strand
CAGCATCATTCCATCAGCAGTGCCAAATGGTGCTCACTTTGATACTGTCATAGATGCTGACATCAATATTAATCATATGTTCACTCATCCAGGAAGAAAGGAGGATGAATTACTACTGTACTTGATTGTGTCCAACTCAATCACCATGTTACAAAAATAGCAAGCTGTCATAATAAAAAATAAGGTTCCTCTAACCAGCACCAGTAATCTTCAGTTCTTCACCTCCAATCCTACCAATGCCATAACTATATCCAAAGATCATAGGGAAGGCAAAGAAACCACATGTGATGTACTGGCTGGGACCACAATATTGTTCAGGATGATCTATTCCTCTGTGGTATTATTTTCCTTGTGTTTCATTTAATCATAAGGATTTGTAGTTCTAAATTATATGCACTTGAAAACAAAAAGTGCATATGTTTATATATAAGTTCTGACTGAAGATGCATGGCCATCAACCAAGTGCATATTATGTAGCAGGTGCCAGTTTGTGAAGCCTCATTTTTACTGGTGCAGCAGCTGTGTATCAGTGTACATTGCTCCTATGTCCCTTGTGCACTTCCAAGCTCTAGACAGGATAATGTCAGAGATCATTTTACCACTTTGGCTGCTGGCATTACCTGGAAAGTGGTCATTGATTTGTGCTTTCTATAGGCCAGAAATGGTGGCAGAGGCTTTAAATATTTTTAAAGAACTTACTCTTTCCATCATCCCAGTGTACAACTACGAGCCCAATTTTATGGATAAAAATAAATGGGCTAAAATACAGGATACCACTACTTGCCCTCTAATTAAAATAACTG
>NW_007067248.1:0-531 GCF_000164805.1 Carlito syrichta | reverse complement strand
TGATATAAGTAATATAAGTAATGTATATAAGCAATATATATAAGCAATATAAAATAACATATAAGTAAAAAATAATGTAAGTAATATAAGTAAAATAAATAATATAAGCAGTATATATATAGCAATATAAGCAGTATATATATAGCGATATAAGCAATATATATAAGCAATATAAATAATATATAAGTAATAATATAAGTAATATATAAATAGTTTATATAAGTAAAAGTATATAAGTAATAAAAAAAGAATATCTCATTGCAGTCTTGCTTTAACTGTGGTCAAGTCAGACACATTAGCAGAGATTGTTTTATTAAGCAAAGTATGGCTAACTTACATGGCACTCTGTCACCATTTACTGGGTCTACTCGACTAAAAACTTTGAGTTACAATTGCCAAAAAGGCTTTCATTAAGCTAGAGAATGCTTATCTAAACTTCATAAAAATGGTGATCCTTTAAATCAACTACGAGCCACCCCTGAGAGTACCGGACTGAACTTGTGTTCCTCCACCACAACAATATTAACTCCG
>NW_007067247.1:0-753 GCF_000164805.1 Carlito syrichta | reverse complement strand
CCAGAGTGTATCTCAGAAGCTCAAGGCACAAGGCAGTAACCAACCCTGGACAGGACGGCATTCCATCTCAGGAAGCACTCTCACACACCCACATTCACTCAGACTGGGACAATGTAGACACACCCATTCACCTAATGTGCACATCTTTGGGAAGTGGGAGGAGACCAGAGTATCCTGAGGAAACCCACACTGACATGGGGATAGCATGCAAACTCCACATAGATGGTAGACTGTGGCCCTGGCCAGGAATTGAGTTTTTTCATCAATATTATAACAAAATAACATTGAATGAAATGACGTTATTCAAGGACTTGCTGTACATACCTAGGAATGCTATTGTTGATTGATACAGTAATTCTATTTTTAACTATTTGAGGTAATGTCAAACAATGTTACACATAAGCTGCACCATTTTATATTCCACCTACAATGTCTACGGGTTGGAATTTCTCTGTGTCCTTGCCAGTACTTGTTATTTTTAATTTTGGGTTGTAAATTTCTTAATGTGTATGAAGGGGTAACTCATAAAGTTTCAATGTGCATATTCATATAGTAATAATATTGATCATCTTTTCATGTGCCTTTTGGCAATTTGCATGTCTTCTTGGCAAAGTGTATATTCAAGTTCTTTCTACATTTTTTTTTCTTTGAGTTGGAGTCTCACTCTGTCGCCCAGACTGGAGTGCAGTGGCCGCTCCCGGCCACCACAGCCTCGACCTGCTGGGCTCTGGCGATCCTCCCACCTCAACCTCG
>NW_007067246.1:0-380 GCF_000164805.1 Carlito syrichta | reverse complement strand
TTTTATTGCCCGGTCTTCGTTTTGGTTCAGTACTCTTTAGTACTATGTAGCTCTCACTACTCTTTGTTACGTGTCGTTGTTCACCTCTTCCCAGCCCTGTGTCTCGTTCTCCCCTGATAGATGGTATGTATATCTGTTTTCCCTCTCGCGCTTCTCTCTTTCTAACTCCCTATTGACCCCCCCTTCCTCCATTATTTTCCTCTTCTATATGCCCCCTTTTTAAATCTAGGGACCAAGACTGCAAACTGCTGAATAGACAGACTGTAAAGGAGAGGGAATGTGAACAAAACCAGAAGACCCTCTTAAGGAAGAACAGGTCATTGCAGAAGAGAAATAAAAGCAACCCCACCTTCCCTCAAAAACAGAATGAAGAGGGGGGA
>NW_007067245.1:0-555 GCF_000164805.1 Carlito syrichta | reverse complement strand
AAAATATGAAAGTTGGCTTCCCAAGGCTACGAGGTTTATCAAGTGGAGTAAAGAAGATATTATATCTCCATGGGTAGATCCAAGCCATAGGACACAAGTTTTATGGAACCAGTTAAATAATTTCATATGCATTACTGATATGTTTTGTTTGTTTGTTTTTGTTTGTTTGTTTTTGAGTTGGAGTCTCACTCTGTCACACAGACTGGAGTGCAGTGGCCGCTCCCGGCCACCGCAGCCTCGACCTGCTGGGCTCCGGCAATCCTTCCGCCTCAGCCTTCCAAGTAGCTGAAACTACAGGCGCGCGCTGCCAAGCCCGGCTAATTTTTTGATTTATTGTAGAGATGAGGTCTCGCCTGCCCAGGCGGGTCTCGAACCCGCGGGCTCAGGCAATTCACTCACCTCAGCCTCCCAAATGCGCAGGATTATAGGCTGAGCCACCAAGCCCGGCTACTGATATGTTTTTAACTTATTTTCTGTCTTTGGTTTATTTGTGGTCCCAAGTCAGAATTGTATGCCTCAGGAAACTCCTCCGGAATTAACAGTTATAAAAGTCGT
>NW_007067244.1:0-755 GCF_000164805.1 Carlito syrichta | reverse complement strand
GCTAGTTAAGTCAGCTGGCTAGCCATCAGGCTATCTAGTTATGTCAGCTAGTTAAGTCACCTGGCTAGGCTACTGGGTAGCGAGGTAGCTAGACAAATAAGTCAGCCAGTTTATTCAGCTAGTTTAGTCAGCTGGCTAACCAGCTAGCTAGCTAGTTAAGTCAGCCTATTAAGTCAGTTGTCTAGCCAGCTGGCTAGCCAGTTGAAAAGCTTGTTATATCAGATGGGTAGTCAGCTGACTCGCTAGATATTTCAGGTAGTTAAGTCAGCTGACCAGCTGGGTAACTAGCTGGTTAAGTCAGCATGATTTGTCAGCTCTCTAGTCAAGTCAGCTGGTTAAGCCAGCTAGCTATACGATAGCTAGCTAGGTAGCTAGATAGTTAAATCAGCTATTTAAGACAGCTGGATACCTAGGTAGCTAGCTCATTAAGCCCGCTAGTTAAGTCAACTGGCTAGGTAATTAAGTTAGTTAATTAAGTCAGCTGGCTCACCAGCTGCCAAGCAGGCTGGCTAGCTTTAAGTCAGCTGGCTAACCATCTGGCTAGCTAGTTAAGTCACCTAGTTAAGTCAGCTCGCTGGCCAACAGGTTAGCCAGGTAGTTATGTCGTTAAGACAGCTGGCAAACCAGCGGGATATGTAGGTAGGTAGCTAGTTATGTCAACTGGCTAGCAATCCGGAGTCTAGTTATGTCAGATCAATAAGTCAGCTGACTATCCAACTGTCTAGCTAGGTAGCTAGCTAGTTAAGTCTGCTGGA
>NW_007067243.1:0-674 GCF_000164805.1 Carlito syrichta | reverse complement strand
TTCGACCCATTGTGGTTGAGGAAATAGGGAGGAGCAGCACGAAAGGAAAATGGGAAAGCTTGATAGGATTGGCCTTCTTTGAAATTATGGGAAGTAATGTGGAAGTTATATTTGAAAGCATTAGAACACTTCACTGAGAATAAAAGCCTTCTTTAGTTCTTTTCAGTAAACCGATTTGGATTTTCCCCCTGATTTCCATCCAGTGGCGTCATTAGTGTTTACTTCACTCTGTGTCTTGCGATCATAGGATTACCTAAGCCATTTTCATAATTGTAACCTCTTTAGGTAATCAGCGGGCACCAACTTTCCCTTGAAGAGTGAAGGCTCATCATTCACTCAATCTTTGACTCAGCAAATAGTTTTGTGTAAAATAAAGCAGAGGATCCAAAGCAGAAGGATGGTCAGTGCCCTGCCCTTCAGCCTGCAACAGATGGGGAGCCCAACTCAAAAAACAAAACAAAACAAAACAAAGCAGAAAGAAAGAGGAAGAAAAGAGAGAGGGAGGAAAAAAGAGCCTAGGGCCTGATGGCTTCACAGCTGAATTTGTCCAAGCAGGTGAAAAGCAAATATAAGTTTCATTTAAACTCTTCACCAAAATCGAAGAGGCAGAAATAATTCCCAACTGACTACATGAGCCCAGAACTACTCTGATAGCAAAACAAGACAGACACACG
>NW_007067242.1:0-865 GCF_000164805.1 Carlito syrichta | reverse complement strand
GAGAATTTTAGCATCTATGTCATCAAAGATATGGCCTGTACTCTCTTCTTTGTTGGATCTTTACCTGGCTTGGGTATCAATGTGATGGTGGCTTCGTAAAATGATTTGGGGAGAGTTCCATCTTTTTCTATCGCCTGGAATACCTTCAGTAGGATTGGTATCAGCTCCTCCTTTAAATGTCTTGTAGAAATCTGCTGGAAAGCCATCTGGACCAGGGCTTTTTTTTGTAGGAAGTTTTCTTATTACGTGGTCGATTTCCTTGATTGTTATTGGTTTATTTAGGGTCTCAATTTCTTCTTGTTCCAACCTAGGTAGGTTGGGTGATGTCAGAAAGTCCTCTATTTCCTTATGGTTTTCAAGTTTGTTTCCATACAAGTGTACGTAGTAGTCTCTAATGATCTTTTGTATTTCTTCAGGGTCAGATGTGACTTCATCTTTTGTGTTTCTGATTATGCTTATTTGGTTTTTTTCTCGTTTTTTCTTGGTCAGTCTAGCTAGGGGACCATCAATCTTGTTTACCCTTTCGAAGAACCAGCTTTTTGTTTCATTGATTTTTTTGTATTATCTCTTTGTCTTCTATGTCCTGGATTTGGGCTTTTATTTTGGTGATCTGGATTCTTCTGCTGAAATTAGGGTTTTTGTGGTCTTGCTTTTCCAGCTTCTTTAGGTGGCTTGTTAGGTTGTCAATTTCTGTTCCTTCCATTTTCCTCATGTGTGTTTGTAGGGATATAAATTCCCCTCTTATTACAGCTTTTAAGGCATCCCAGAGATTTTGGTAAGATGTTTCTTTATTTTCATTTGTTTCCAGGTATCTTTTGATCTCTATTTTGATGTCATCATTGACCCAGGAGTTATTTAGCATCAG
>NW_007067241.1:0-706 GCF_000164805.1 Carlito syrichta | reverse complement strand
CACCCAGCTACCCTTGAAGAAAAGCATATTGTCCTGGTCATTTCTTTTTCCTTTTTTTTTTTTTTTTGAGTCAGAGTCTACTTTGTCACCCAGGCTGAAGTGCAGTGGCACGCTTAGAGCCACTCCAGCATTGACCTCCTGGGCTCAGGTGATTCTTCTACCTCAGGCTTCCAAGCAGCTGGAACCACAGGCATGAGCTACCACACCCTGCTAATTTTTTTGATATATTGTAGAGATGAATTATCAGCAAGTTGCCTAGACTGGTCTCTAATCCCTGGGCTCAGGCAATCCTATTGCCTCAGCCTCCCAAAGTGCTGGGATTACAGGCTTGAGCCACCGAGCCCAGCCATCCTGGCCATTTTCAAGATGGGAAAACTGAGGTTTAGAGGGGGGAAAGCACTGTCCGAGTATTTGACATCATACAGGGAGATGATGGACAGGACATCAAACTGCTGTTTTTCTGGGCTGGAGCTTAACTTGGAGAGTCCAGGGTGGGGCTGAGACTGGCAAATAAGGACGCTTTTGCAAGCCTCCTTATCCCTGTCACTTCCTTCAGGAAGAGAGGAGAATCCAGGAGTTGGTCTTTTTACCAGCTCCCTGCTATTTCCCAAGAGATGATCAGGAGAGGACTAGAGGCTACTATGGGTTCCTGGGGTGAAGTAAAAGGCCACTGCTCTTACTGGGATGTGTGCCATCCTGTGGTTTG
>NW_007067240.1:0-654 GCF_000164805.1 Carlito syrichta | reverse complement strand
AACAGTAAGACTTTATCTCACAAAAACAAAACAAATAAGCAAACCCGTGGACAAGGAGGTGTGATGAGCTTCCCAGGTGACTACCACGCCCACGTGCCAGGAGGGTGGCATGCCCATCCACAGGGACCTCACCCTGGCACCACATTACCCACATTCTACCCAAGTCCTTTATAACCAATGAGCAGCTGCGTGTGGTGTTTCCACTGAGTTCTGGGAGCCAGCCGCGAAGAATTCTGGGACCAAGGAGGAGGCCAGGGAGCCACTGATTTACAGCCAATAGGTCACAGGGACAGGAGACCCAGGCCCCATGACCACCATCTGGAGCAGGGCACCTTGTGGGCTGAGCTCGTCACCATGGGATGTGACGTGTCTTCCAGGGAGGCAGGATCAGCAAGAAACTTGCAGGACAGCTGGTTGGTGTCTGGTGTCAGAGGCGTCCTGGTTGAGGGCAGGGAGACACAGTGTGGGTTTCCCTCCCTGAAAAACAGGCAGAAGGGTAGGAACCAGGCACACCAGGCTGTGGACTGCAGTCATTTATGTGACATACCTAGAACAGGCAAATCCACAAGCAGACAGGGTCCTGGTCAACAGGGGCTGGGGGGAGGGGAGGGTTTCTGATGGTGCGATGAAGGCCAGAACTCTCAGGTTTAGTCC
>NW_007067239.1:0-1296 GCF_000164805.1 Carlito syrichta | reverse complement strand
CACCGTAGTCTCAATCTGCTGGGCTCTGGGGATCCTTCCACCTCAGCCTTCCAAGTAGCTGGAAGTACGGGTGCACATCACCACACCCACCTATTTTTTAAAATTTACTGTAGAGATGAGGTCTCGCCATGTTGCTCGGGCTGGTCTTGAATCCCTTGGCTCAGGCGATCCCCTCACCTCTGCCTCCCAAAGCCTAAAATAATTTTTAAAATCAGTAGCTGAATAGAAACACATTCTAAAATTTTTAATTTGTTAAAGTATAAATGCTAAATACACATTAAGAGATAAAATTAATAAAGTATTATTCTAAAACATACAAGGTAGGCCCCCAAATTGGAATTTACTTATTAAATAGTGTATTCTTACATATTTAAACTTCAGTCATCTTCAAAGTATTCTTCATTTGATACAATGCACCTATCAAAATGCTTTTCCCACTGCTTACAACAGTTTAATTCATCACAATTTTGATGCTTTTTAGTGTTTTTCCTGTTTTTTGTTTCACCTCTTCTACATTGGAAAACATTTCTCTTTGAGGACTTTTCTCCATTTAGGGAAACAAAATAAAAAGTTGCTCAGGGCAAGATCAGGTGAATAGGAAGGGTGGGGCATGGGGATTATACTGTTTTTGTTCAAAACTGCTGATCACTCAGCACAGGTTAGGCAGGGTGTGTTGTCATGGTGGTAGAATCAGTTAACCTGTTTTCCACAACTCTGGACAATTCTTCCACAATGCAGAATCTCACAACAATGCTAGTTGGCACACTGATTCTGATGGGTTCCTAGAACACTTACCTAACTGGGGAATCCTGTCCTATGAGGGGCCTGTCCTCCAAAAGATAATTCCTACTTTTTAGAGGAGGTCCTCCCTCATATTCCATGAGATACAACTGATAATTAATCATGAAAAATCTAAATATATAATTTTCTCTTTTTAAAAAATAAAATAAATAAATGTTAAAATAAAACATTAAAGGCAGGATGTGCATTAATATCATAATTGGGAGCATTTTTTGCAGATTTTTCTAGCTGCTGAAATGGCTCTTGTGTGTTCTCATCAGGAAATATGAGAAAGAGAATTCTTCATCTTCAAATAATTGCATAATTTTTTCTCCTGTTTGTGGGGAACTTTTAAACAACATTTAGGAACTGAAATAATATATATATATATATTCGTGTACACTCTTTTGCAGAGAGAGTTGTATTTCTTTGTCTGAAAGAAATTTTTTCTGGTTCATTTGTGTCTTTTCTGTGGTTTTATCTTGGATCTCTAGATCCTTCAAGCAGAGTTACCTG
>NW_007067238.1:0-823 GCF_000164805.1 Carlito syrichta | reverse complement strand
GGGCAAATAAAGTAACTTTCTGAAAATAAAAATGATTGCTGTCATTTTCCTGCTTACCTCAATCATTCCCAATCTCCTTAACTCCTTGACACAGTTGATTATGCCTTTGTAGTCTGTTCTCATTTCTTGACTGTCTATTTATGAGTTCAGTTCTTTATAAAATGTTGACTTCATTTTGCCTCTAGACTTCTCTGCATGTTGTTTCCTCTACCTGCAACACTCTCCATGATCTCCTGTGTTTTGTTTCTTCATACTCATTTTTGTCTCAACTTAAAATACATTGTCTATGAAAAGCTTCCATGAACTTGACACAAGGTTATGCTTGTTCTCTTGACATATGTTCTCATAGTTCCCTGTCATTTCTTTACCATAACACCCATCACATTTTAATGTTACCACCCAGCTATCTGTATAAGCTCAGGAGAACAGGACCAGGTCTGTTCTGGAAACTAATATAGGGTTTAGTAGTAAATATTTTAGGATGAATCTATAAATACCTTCAACAGAAGAGATGTGACTATTTTAGGGAGATAACAGACATGGTGAATTAATAAGGTGTCTGCAGAAAAACTGTGTTGTGTATCGATTGTCCTAGACAAAATCTACTTAAAACTGAGCATGCATAAATGATATGATACAATTATTTACCAAGGAGGTACATTGTTTGATGATTGCTGTTTACAAAACAAAATATGAATTTAGCAGAACATATAGCAAACTTCTAATATTATTATGTAGGTTGTTATGACTTACTTGATTAGATATAAATGTGTGAATTGCTTCTGTATTTTTTTAGAATGAGTTTTTCTATTAATTTAAAGTG
>NW_007067237.1:0-733 GCF_000164805.1 Carlito syrichta | reverse complement strand
TTTTTTTTTAAAATTGCTTATTGAGCCCTATTAGTAAATGTATCTTTGAACTCTGAAAGTTGAATAACTGAACAAATTAACAAGGCAAACAAGTTTCTGGCAGTTATATCTGACCTAAGTTAGAAAAGGATTGTAAATGCTTTGTTATTTTACACCCTTCCTCCGATTCACACATCTTCCCAGAAAGTATTTTAAAAAGACTCACAAAACATATAAATTCAAACTTTGCCTACTGTGACTCTAATGAAAGAGACCCATATATTCCTCAATGCCTGGCCCCCTACCCCTCTAGAAAGGCACTAAACTGCTAAGCATTGTGTAAAAGTTTAAAAATCTCTATTGGACATGACATAAACAAGCTGAATGACTCCACTAGTTTCTCTTTCACCGGTACAATAATGGCACTAAGTGCAGAATTTACCTTGTGTCTGAACAAGGCTCTTTTGAAAACTTGAAAGTATTTTGCAGCATAGGTAAGATTAATCAGGAGAGCCAGTGCAAATACCAACCAGCAGTGTGTACCTGTGTGATGATGGTGACTCACTCTCTCCCAGCCTCAGTTTTTCACTTTTCTTGACCACATAGAGATGTTGAAAGGTTGAAATGAGGTTATGTAAATAGTTATACTTGTTTATTATTAAATATGAATGTCCATGTTTTTTGTTCTCTGTACACATGCACATAATCCTTTTTTGGAAAGGAGAAGCATATGAGCATTTCTTGCTCTTTTGGG
>NW_007067236.1:0-637 GCF_000164805.1 Carlito syrichta | reverse complement strand
GCTAGCCAGCTGACTTAACTAACTGACTTAACTAGCTAGCCAGCTGACTTAATTAGCTGGCTTATCTAGCTAGCTACCTAGCTAGACAGCTGACTGGCCAGCTGACTTAACTAGCTCACTTAAAAAGCTAGCCAGTTGGCTAGCCAGCTGATTCAACTAGCTGACTTAGCTAGCTAGCCAGCTGGCTAGCCAGCTGACGTTATTAGCTCTCTACCTAGTTAGTTAGCTGGCTAGCCAGCTGACCTAACTAGCTGTCTTAATTAGGTAGCCAGCTGGTTAGCCAACTGACTTAACTAGCTAGCAACCTTGCTAGCCAGCTGGCTACCCAGTTGACTTAACTAGCTGACTTAAATAGCCGGCCTGCTTGCTAGTCAGTTGAATTAACTATCTTGCTATATAGCTAGCCAGGTGGCTAGACAGCTGATTTAACTAGTTGACTTAAGTAGCTAGCCATCTGTCTAGCCAGCTTGCTTAATTAGCAAGCAACCTAGCTAACCAGGTGACTTTATTAGGTGACTTAAATAGCTAGCCAGCAGGCCATACAGCTAACTTAACTAACTGGCTTCCTAGCTAGCCAGCTGTCTTGCCAGCTGACTTAACTAGGTGACTTAACTAGCTAGCCAACTGGCTAGCAGGG
>NW_007067235.1:0-688 GCF_000164805.1 Carlito syrichta | reverse complement strand
TCTGAGATTTCCAACAAAAAATGAAGCCAAAAAGACAAAGAGACCAATTACCTCTTTGATAAAGCCTAATTCCAAGGCTTGTGATCACCTTCCCCCCCAAAATCTAAAGTGACTGTCTCATCTTTACTCATCAGTCATGGTCTTAGAAAAAAGACTCAGTGTTACACACCCTTTCAGACAGACTGGCCTTTGTCACAAGCCTTTGCAGAAATATTAGACATCTGACTGGTTCCCAAGACTTCCCTCATGACTTCCTGTGGACAGGGAATTATCTAATCCTTTTTCATAACTGAAACCTCTCTAGGTAAGGAGTCTGCACTAACTTTCCCTTGAAGAGTGAAGACACATCATTCCCTCATTCATTTACTCAAGAAATAGTTTTGTGCAAAATAAAACAGAAGGATCCAAAGCAGAAGAATGGTCAGTGCACTGCACTCTAGCCTGCAACAGATTGGGACCCCAAATCAAAAAAATAAAAATTAAAAAGAGAGAGAGAAAAAAAGCCTAGGACCTGATGACATCACAACTGAATTTTTCCAAGCAATTAAAGAACTAATATCAGTTTAATTCAAATTCTTCACAAAAATGGCAGAGGAGGGAACAATTTCCAACAGACTATATGAGGCCAGAATTACTCTGATAGCAAAAAAGACAGACACACACACACACACACACACACACACACACG
>NW_007067234.1:0-668 GCF_000164805.1 Carlito syrichta | reverse complement strand
GAATATCAATGCTGCACACAAAAAAATGCCGGCTTCATGAGGGTTCCTCTCCAGCCAATGCCAATCCCCCAGTACTCAGGTCCCTGTTCGGACACCACTCTTCGGGGTCCAGCCTCCGCTGATCAGGGTCTGAGTTGGGGGGAGGGAATGAGAAAAGAAAGAGACAGAGAAACAGCGGGATTGGGAGGACACCCTCTCAGGTAGCAAGGAACAAGAGAGAGCAAATTTATTTTACCGGATTCCTCTTATATAGGACAAAAATCTCACAAAGGGGAAAACATACACACAGGATATGTTAATGTCTGAGTTAAATCACACAAGCATGTGTTTAATCACAGTGACTAAACTATCTGTATCTTAACATCTATGCTAAGCAGGACAATCTATGCTAAGCAGGACAATCTATGCTAAGCAGGACAATCACTTAGGATGAGCAGGTTCCAGGCCACACTTGGTGCCACTTGGCTATCCATAGAAATGCAACTAAAGCCGGCTCGGTGGCTCAGCCTGCAATCTGGCATCTTTGGGAGGCTGAGGTGAGTGGATTGCCTGACCCCGTGGGTTTGAGACCTGCCTGGGCAGCGAGACCTCATCTCTACAGTAAATCAAAAAAATCAGCTAGGCATGCCTGTAATTCCCGCTACTCGGAAGGCTGAGGTGAAAGATCG
>NW_007067233.1:0-1481 GCF_000164805.1 Carlito syrichta | reverse complement strand
TTTTTTTTTTTTTTTTGAGTTAGAGTCTCACTCTGTCGCCCAGACTGGAGTGCAGTGGCCGCTCCCGGCCACCGCAACCTCGACCTGCTGGGGTCTGGCGATCCCTTCCGCCTCAGCCTTCCTAGTGGCCGGAATTACAGGCATGCGCTAAAACACCAGGCTAATTTTTTGATTTTATTGTAGAGATGAGGTCTCGCCTGCCCGGGCCGGTCTCGAACCTGCGGGCTCAGGCAACCCACTCACCTCAGCTTCCCAAAGGCGCGGGATTACAGGCTGAGCCACCGAGCCGGGCTCCCTTACCCCCTTTCGATCTCCCCCTTCAGATGACCAGTGTTGTCTCATTCTTTGTGTGTGTGTTGGAGTCTCACTCTGTAACCTAGACTCGGGCAATCCTTCCACCTCAGCCTTCCAAGTACCTAGAACTCCAGGCATGTGCTACCATGCCTGGTTTATTTTTGATTTATTGTAGAGACGATGTTTCACCGAGTGGCCCGGCTGATCTTGACCTCCTGGGCTCAGGCACTCCTCTGTCCTAGGCCTCCAAAAGTGCAGGGATGACAGGCTGAGCCACGGCACTCGGCCTTTATCTCATCTTTATGTCCATAGGTACATAGTGTTTAGCTCTCTCATATAAGTGAGAGAATGTGGTATTTGGTTTTCTTCTGCATTAACTTGCTTAGGATTGCGGCATCCGGCTGCATCCACGTTGTTGCGAGAGACGTGACTTGATTCTTTATGGCTGTGTAGCATTCCATGGTGTATTTGTGTTGTTTTTCTGATGCGATCCATTGCTGATGAGCACCTAGATTGATTTCATGTGTTTTCTACTGTGAATACTGCCACGACATACGTTTGTGTGGCAGGTATCTTTTGGTGAAAGGATTTATGTTTCATTGGATATATACCCAGTATTGGTATTGCTGGGTTGCATGGTGAGTTTATTTTTAAATCTTTCAGCAAACTCCAAAACTGCTTTGCAAAGGACTGAACTAGTTTTCATTCCGACCAACAGTGTGTGAGTGATACTTTTCTGCACAACCTCATCAACATCTGACATTTTTTGACTTATTGACAATAGCCGTCTTACTGGTGAGAGATGATATCTCATTGGGAATGTGGTCTGCATTTCTCTGATGATTATCGATGTTAAATATTCTTTTCATTTGTTTGCTAGCTGCTTGTTTCATATTTTAAAATGTCTGTCGATGTTCTTAGCTCACTTTTTTAATGAGGTTGATTTTTTTCTTTTTGGGATTTTTAAGTTTCTTACTGACTCTGAATATTATGGCTTTGTCGGATGCATGGTTTGCAAATATTTTCTCCCGTTTGGTGGATTGTCTGTGTACTCCGTTGAATGTTTGTTTTTGCTATGCATACGCATTTTAGCTTAATGAAGTTCTACTTGTCCGTTTTTGTTCGTTACGTTTGCTTTTGCAGACTCAGAAATAAATGTGTTGCTTAGGCCAATATCTTGCAGTGTG
>NW_007067232.1:0-523 GCF_000164805.1 Carlito syrichta | reverse complement strand
TGAATTTGCTTTTCAATAATTCCTCAGCAATAGAGGGTTAGCCCATTACTGTTTAGAGAAAACAGCTTTGCACTTTTTCACTAGAATTTTAAAATGCTGAGATCTACTTAAAGATATGTTCCCTTAAGCAAAAGAACACTTAGCCATGAATGCTCCCTACACCTCTACACCAGCTCCTAAGCTTCCCAGTTCTATATGTTTCTCAGCCATTCCACATGTGAACAAAGACCAGGCAATGAAAGCAATGTCCTTAAGTCTCAGGGTAATTTGTGAAAAGACTGCATTGTCACAATTATTTAAGGAAAAAAATACACAAACTCACACATATATGCATATAAGCTTGTAATATAATAAAAGTTAGTTTAAAGACCTTAAGAGAAAGTATGGAGTATATAACAACACTTCTGGGAGTTTCAGCCTTAGGCAATCAAACATGACGGCAGTATTTTATGAACTGAAGATCGTCTGGGGAGGGGTATCCACACAGAAGGCAAGTAATCCTTATTCTAGTTCTTCTGGAAGT
>NW_007067231.1:0-590 GCF_000164805.1 Carlito syrichta | reverse complement strand
GGCAGGGAGTCCAAATCAAGTTGTCAGCAGGGTTGCTTACCCCGAGGACTTTGAGGGAGAATCTGGTTCATGCCTTTCCCCAGCTGCTGAGGGTTGCCAGCAGTTTAGATATTCTCTGGCTTGTAAATGCATCACCCCCATCTCTGTTTTCATCTTCACCTGGTACATTCCTTGTTTGCTGTATGTGCCCAGATTTCCTCTTCTCATAAGAACATTAGTCATATTGTGTTAGAGAACCACATTGCTCCAATATGACCTCATCTTAACTAATTATATCCAAAGCAATTCTAAAAGGAGGGACCTCAAAAAAAAGGCATTTATTTATAAAATGTTTTGTATTTGTCTTCACATGTTTAGACTTCAGTCACCACCAATATACTCTCTATGTGATGCAATATATCTATTGAGACACTTTTTTCATTGCTCAAAACAGTTTTTGAGCTCATCCATTTTGGTGCCTTCTAGTGCCTCTGACATTTTTTATTTCACCTCTTCTACATTGGCAAAATGTTTCTCTTAGAGGACTTTTTTCATCTGTGGAAACAAAGAAAAATTTGGTTACAATGAGATCAGGTGAACAGGGAAGGTGG
>NW_007067230.1:0-1268 GCF_000164805.1 Carlito syrichta | reverse complement strand
TTAGAAAATTTCTAATAGTTTGACAATTCTATTATTTGGTCTATAGGCATGCACTGATTTTTTAAAATAAAGTATAAGTTAATTCCAGTTTAAGATAGGTTTATCAGGATGTTGAAGTGCATCTAACTTTTTTTTCTAACTTCCTGAGTGCATAGAATTATTTCAAAATTTTAAAAAGTTTATTTTTAAAAATAGGTGCATGCTAAAAAGAGTATCCTGACGCCACTTGTTATTTGTTTGACATTTTAGCGATTGCCATCATGGCCAGAGTGAAGGGGTATCTCACTCTTGAGTGGGCCCTAAGCATTGGGCACTCCAGCACAAAGAGAAGAACTAATGTCGACACAACTAGCAGGGAGAGAGAGGGCAGGGGAATAAAGGGGACGCAGCCACCCATGGGGGGCCAGGTCCAGTGGTGGGGAGAGCGGGTATGCTCAAAGTCCAAATCTCACCTGCAAAGGCGTATGTGTCAGGAGGAAAGAGAGGCCAGAACGGAGTCAAGTAACAACCAAGGTGCTCCTGTGGTCTGCCGGTAAACATCAGTGTGATTTTGGGCAAGTGACTTCGTCTTTGGAGTCTCAGCTTTTCTCATCTGTGGAAATGACAGGCCTGTTCCCTAGGCTTCTAATTGGATGTGTGAACTTTAGTGAAATCCAGTACACGTTTGGGACACGGTGGATACTGAAAAAACGTCATCTTTCTTGCCTCTTTAACCTCTATTGAGTACACGACAGTGAGACAGACGGACACAAGACCCACAGATGCACAGTGAAGTTTCGAGATGCTGCATCTGAACGACACTCCAGTACTAATGAGAATGTGGGCATCCGAAAATTCCAAACCTTTCATCCCTAGTCAAACGGTAGCATCTGGGCTCTACACATTAATCTTATGGGCGGAAACTCTTTCCTGCAAAATGTATTCCCATTTTTAAAAAGTAACTTTATCTTACAATCCTTTAAAATCTACAGGAAAACTATAATAACAGCATACAGAGTTCCCACAGACCCCATCACCGGCTTCCATCATTATTGTCTTACATGGGTGCAGTACATCTGTCACAATTATTGAATCCATATTGGGACATTATTATTATTAACTAAAGCCCAACCTGTATTCAAGTTTCCTCAGTTTTTTCCTAATGTCCCTTTTCCATTCCAGGAGTCCATCCAAGATCTAAATTACACTCAGACATCTTGTTTCCTCATCATCCCCTTTAGCTGTGACCGTTTCTCAGACTTCTGTTGATTGGATGACCTTGATCCTTT
>NW_007067229.1:11090-17883 GCF_000164805.1 Carlito syrichta | reverse complement strand
TTTCTTCTGTGTTTAGTACTTTCTTAAGTGTTTCATGTAGAGATGGTTTGGTGGCAGTATGGGTTCTTAGGGATTGGACATCTGGGAAAGATTTTAATTCTCCCTCACTGATGAAGCTTAATCTGGTTGGGTAGGTTATTCTTGGTTGAAATTGTTTATCTTTTAGGACTTTGAAGCTAGGGCTCCAAGCTCTCCTAGCCTGCAGGGTTTCTGTAGATAAATCTGCTGCTATTCTAACTGGTTTTCCATGGTAGGTGATCTGGCCTTTTTCTCTTGCTGCCTTTAGGATTTTTTCTTTTATGCCTACTTTGTTTACATGAAGTATTATTTGTCTAGGAGTTGGTTTTCTCATTTGTTGTCTTGCAGGGGTTCTCTGAATCTCTTGTGTTTGAGTTTTTGCATCATTGATTAGATAGGGGGAGTTTTCTTGAATGATCTCATGGAAGGTTTGTTCCAGTGTGGTCTCTGTCTCTGTGTCTGCCTCAGGAAGGCCAATTACTCTTAGGTTATGCCTCTTGAGGTAATCGCTCATCTCTTGAAGGTTTTTTTCTGTCTTTTTGAGCTTGTTTTCTGTGTTTTTGAGAGTTTGGGTTAGTTCTATATTTTGGTCCTCAAGCTCTGAGATTCTTTCTTCTGCTTGGGTAAATTTGCTTTCCATGCTTATCAGTTTGTTATTTATTTCATTCACAGCATTCTTTATTACTGTTATCTCAGATATCAGCTCCTTTCTATTTTCTTCTTGAGTCTCCTCAATTCTTTATAATCTCTCCATTAATGTCTTGATATCTAGGTTTGTAGTTTGAGACCCTTCATTCTGGGGGCTCTTCACTGTTTGCATTCCGAAGTCAGTTTTCTCAGTGTCTGCCCTCCCAGGAGTCTGGGAGAGACCCATATTCTTCTTTTGGTTTTTCTTCATTTGTGTAGATTTTTCTCTCGTCCTGTAGTGGCTAAATTCCCTTGGGCTCTGTTCTCCTGCCTCTCCCCTCTGTTTTTGTTGCAGGCAGCTAGCCTGTTGCCTTGAAGGTCTGTAACTCTTAGTTGTCTCAGTCTGTTCAGCGTAGAGGAGGGGCTTTGTCTCCTTTGTAATGATGTCACCATGGGAACCAAGGTGGAGGCTCTGATAGGTGAGCGGGGTGATACAAGTCTGCCTTGAAAATGGCGGAGGTGGTAGTTTTACTTTCACTTTTAGAGATGCTCGTGTGGGTCCTAGGCGGGACCAGCTGCACTGCTGGGCGCTGGATCTGGGGTGCCACCAGCAGGCTGGGTTGGAGGAGAGGGTCGGGTATTCCCTCCTCTGGAGCTGGGAGCCTCCAATAAGCACCTTATGCAAGCTTGGTGTTCTGCCCCCTTACACAGGCTTGAGGTGGCATGCTGAGTACCTCAGCCAGTGTGGGCCCGGGGCTCCAGATCTCCAAAGCTCCAAAGGGCAGGTGGTGGCCCTTGGTCCCTCACAGGGCACTTCAGCCAGAAATGGGGCTGGTATCTCTGAGGGGCAGGTGCCCAGAGCCTCCCTGGGTGACCGGCAACTTGGTGTTGGGTTCTGGTTGTGACGATGTAGCCAGGGAGGGAGCGGAGATCCAGGATTCGGGATTCCCCAGCTGGCAGGAATCACATATATAGTGGAGAAGCGGCAGCCATGCTGCAATATCTGGCCCTGTGTGAGACCAAAAGTCCCCAGGCCTCGTACCAGTGCACCTGTTGGTGGGCCAGGAGCTGCAGGAAGAAAAGTAAGAGTGTTTTTGGGAACTCACGTTCTGAGAGTCTCGCGGATCCACTATGCCGTCACCATCTTCAGGAGTCCCTCCATAAGAAGGTTTTTAAAGGAAAAGAAGAGGCAATGGCTCATACCTGTAATCTTAGCACTTCTGGAGGCAGAGACAGGAGGATTGCTTGAGGCCAGGAGTTTCAGACCAGCCTGGGCAACATAGTGAAACCCCATCGCTTAAAAAAATAGAAGAGGCCTAAGTTACTTACCAAGAAATTGCATTAAAATAACATAAGCTATTGACTGGTTATACGTTTTTTGTGTCACAAATTCTAGGAACATAAAGACAATGGGTGAGGCAGCTAGTCAGGAACAAAATGCCTTTAAGCAGTTGTTCCCAGGCATGGGTGCAGGATGTATGACTGAAGTTCCAAACTCATGTCTCTCTGAATCTGATAAATTTTGCATACCTCACATAGTTCAGACTATTCTGAGCTATTTTTCTTTTCTCACAAATCAAAATTATGAATGGTAATCTTTAAAATTACGAGTAATAATCAATGCAACAAAAGAAAAAATTAAATTGTACTTCATCAAAATTAAAAATTTGTGTATTAAAGGACACTCTTAAGAAATTGAAAAGACGACCCACAGAATGAGAGAAAATATTTGCAACTCTTATATCTGGTAAATTATTAATATCCAGAGTATATCATTAACTCCTGCAACTCATTAGCTAAAGCAAACAAACAATCCAACTTAAAAATGGACAAAGGATTTGAATAGACATTTATCTAAAGAAGCTAATTAGCACGTTAACATCAGCAGTCATTAGGGAACTGCAAATCAAAATCATAATGAGATACCACTTCACACCCATTAGGATGGCTACTATCCAAAAGGAAAAAAAAGAAGATCACAAATATTGGTAAATATGTGGAGAAATTGGAGCTCTCCTACGTTGCTGGAGGGGGTGTGAAATGATGCTGCCACTATGGAAAATAGTTTGTTCCTCAAAAAGTTAAGCATATGATCAGCAATTCCACTTCTAGTTATATACCCAAAAGAATTGAAAGCAGGGTCTAGTACACCAATGTTCATAACCCCATTATTCACACTGGCCAAAAGGTGGAAGTAACACAAATATACACTGATGGATGGCTAGATAAACAAAATGTAGTATACACATACACTGAAATGTTATTCAGCCATAAGAGGAAATGAAGTTCTGATACATGCCACGATATGGATGAACTTTGGAAGGTGAAATAAGCCAGACACAAAATGACAAATATTGTATGATTCCAGTTATACGAGTTACCCAGAATAGTCTCAAATTTATAAGTCAAAAATAGGATAGAAGTTAACAAGTGCTGGCAGGAGGGGGAAATGTGGAGTTTTTGTTATGAGTATAGAGTTTATCTTTGAAATGATGAAAAATTTCTGGAAATGGATAGTAGTGATATTCACACAACATTGTGAATGTACTTAATTCCATGAAATTGTACATTAAAAATGATTAAAATGGTAAATTTTATGTATACTTTACCACAAAAAAATTTAATTGTTTAATTTAGGAATCAGTATTTTCTAATTTTGTCTTATTTTAAAATGTATCTCATTTCAAAATTATCTAATAATTACCCATTAATTAAGTCAATTTACATCAGTCTAAACTTTATTACCTAAAGATCATGGAATGTATCTTCAGGCTGCCATATTAGAAAACCTAAATAATGTTGAAATAAAGTTTGTCAGAATAATGGTTCAATTTATTTAAACATGTGTTTTCCATAATTGTAAGCATTATTAAGAATACTGTTAGCTTAATCAATCAGTAAGCCTATACATATAGGGAAAACCACCCAAGAATAAGATGTATACTTATATTTAACACTTCTAAATTTTTAAAAGATCCAGTGTTTTTAAACCAGAATTATTAAGCTATTTTTGATCACCAAAGATTTACCTTAATTATGTGAGCCTGTATTCTTAAAATATTCATCACTTAGTTTCTGCTAATAATTTTTTTAATTCTAGCATATTTAAAGTGCTAGAAACTTAGTTTTCTTAGTTGGGGGAATTTTATGAATAGTTGGTTCCATGTTCTTGCTATTGTGAAAAATGCTGCAATAAGCATACATATGCAGTTATCCTTTTTATAGAGTGATTTGAGTTATTCCAGGTATATTCCCAGTAAGGGGATTGCGGGGTCATATGGAAGGTCGATTTTTAAAACTTTTAGGAGTCGCTACACTGATTTCCACAAAGGCTCTACTAGTTTACACTCCCACCAACTGTAGAAGTGTTCCCTTTTTGCCACATCCTCTCCAGCATCTGTTGCTTTGCGTTGTTGATGATGGCCATTCTGACTGGAGTTAGGTTGTATCTCAGTGTAGTTTTAATTTACATGTCCTTGATTACTAGTGAGGCTGAACATTTTTTCATGAATCTGATGGCTACTCGTATGTCTTCTTTTGAGAAGTCTCTATTCATATCTTTTGCCCACTTTGTAATGGGGATGTTTGTTTTTTTCTTTTCAGCATGTTTGAGTTCCTTGTAGATCTTTGATGTGAGGACCTTGTCAGACATGGAGTTGGCAAATATTTTTTCCCAGTCTGTAGGCTGTCTCCCTGCTCTCTTGATGGTTTCTTTGGCTTTGCAGAAGCTTGTCAGTTTAATGAGGTCCCATTTGTCTATCTTATCTCTTATGGCCTGGGCACTTCGGGTTTTGATCAGGAATTTGCTGCCAGTTCCAACTTCCATAAGAGTGTCTCCTGCATTTTCCTTTTTGTTTTTTTTGAGTTGAAGTCTCACTCTATCGCCCAGACTGGAGTGCAGTGGCACACTCCCAGCCACCACAGCCTCGACCTGCTGGGCTCCAGCGATCCTTCCGCCTCAGCCTACCAAGTAGCTGGAACTACAGGTGCCCACTGCCACGCCCAGCTAATTTTTTTATTTATTGTAGAGATGAGGTCTCGCCAAGTTGCCCAGGCAGGTCTCGAACCCGCAGGTGCAGCCAGTCCACTCTCCTCGGCCTCCCAAAGGCGCGGGATTACAAGCTGAGCCACCGAGCCCGGCTCCTGCATTTTCTAAGGTTCTTTCAGCTTGAGGTTTTACATTTAGGTCTGTGATACATTTAGAGTTAATTTTTGTGTATGGGGATACGTACGGGTACTGTTTCAATCTTCTGCATGTGGTTAGCCAGTTTTCACAACACCATTTACTGAACAGGTTCTCCTCTCCCCAGTAGTGAGTGGTGAAGACTTTTTGAAGATGAGTTGGTTGAGAAATTGAGATTTTGCTTCTGGAATCTCAATTCTATTCCATTGCCTATTCTTGTACCAATACCAGGCTGTTTTAATTATTGTAGCTTTATAATAAAGTTTAAAGTCTGGGGGATGTGATACCTCCTGCTTTGTTTTTGTTTTTTACTGAGGATTGTTTTGGCTATTCTTGGTTGTTTATGTTTCCATATGAAACCTGTATGGTTTTTTTCTAGGTCTGAGAAGAATGTTGCTGGTAATTTGATGGATATTATGTTAAATCTGTAGATTGCCTTAGGTAAAATGAAAATGTTAACAATGTTGATTCTTCTAATCCATGAGCATGGAGTATTTTTCCACTTGTTTGTGTCATCTTTGATTTCTTGGAGCAGTGTTTTGTAGTTTTCATTATAAAGGTCTCTCACATCTCTGGTTAAGAAGATGCCAAGGTATTTCATTTTTTTGTGTGGCTATCATGAATGGAATTGTGCTTTTTATTTGGGTTTCTGTTTGTTTATTGTTGGTGTACAGGAATGTGACTGTCTTTTGTACATTTTATTTTATACCTTGAGACTTTGCCAAAGTCCTTTATCGTCACAAGGAGGTTTCTGGCAGATTCTCTTGGTTTTTCAAGGTATAAAATCATGTCGTCTGCAAAGAGAGATAACTTGACTTCCTCTTTTCCTATTTGGATATCCCTTATTACCCTCTTTTCTCTGATTGTTCTAGCTAGGACTTCCAAAACTATGTTGAACAGGAGGGGCGAGAGTGGGCATCTTTGTCTTGTTTCAGTTTTCAAGGGAAATGGTTCCAATTTTTGTCTGTTTAGATATGTTGGCTGTGGGTTTCTTTTAGATAGCTCTTACTATTTTGAGGTATGTTCTACCTATACCTAGATGTTTGTGGGTTTTTATCAAGAAGGGGTGTTGGATTTTATCAAAGGCTTTTTTTACGTCTAATGGTGTGGTTTTTGTTTTTACGTCTGTTGATGTATTTAATTACTTTTATGGTCTTGCAAATGTTGAAGTGCTTTGCATCTGTGGCTGAAGCCTACTTGGTCATGATGGATGGTTTTTGGGATGTGTTGTTGATTCCAGATTGCTAGGATTTTGTTGAGAATTTTAGCATCTATGTTCGTCAAAGATATTGGCCTTTAACTCTCTTTCTTTGTTGAGTCTTTACCTGGGTTAGGTATTAATGTGATGTTTGCTTCGTAAAATGATTTGGGGAGAGTTCCATCTTTCTTAATCGCCTGGAATACTTTCAGTACAATTGGTATCAGTTCCTCCTTGTATATTTTGTAGAATTCTGCTGGAAAGCCATCTGATCCCGTGCTTTTTTTTTGTAGGTAGTTTTCTTACATAGTCAATTTCCTTGATTGTTATTAGTCTATTTAGGGTCTCAATTTCTTCTTGTTTCAACCTAGGGAGATTGTGTGATGTCAGAAAGTACTCCATTTCCTTTAGGCTTTCAAGTCTGTTTCCATACAATTGTACGTAGTAGTCTCTGATAATCTTTTGTATTTCTTCAGGATCAGTTGTGACTTCACCTTTTGTGTTTCTGATTGTGTTTATTTGGGCTTTTTCTTGGTCAGTCTGGCTAGGAGACCTTCAATCTTGTTTTTCCTTTCAAAGAACTAGCTTTGTTTCATTGATTTTTTGTATTATCTTTTGTCTTCTATGTTCTAGTTTAGGCTTTTATTTTGGTAATCTGGATTCTTCTGCTGAAGTCAGGGTTTTGGTGGTCTTGTTTTTTCAGCTTCCTTAGGTGACCTGTTAGGCTGTTAACTTGTGATCTTTCCATTTTCTTCATGTGTGTTTGT
>NW_007067229.1:2380-10638 GCF_000164805.1 Carlito syrichta | reverse complement strand
AGCCTGGCACATCATACTCTGTTTAGTATCCATGTCTTTGTGGATTTTGGGGGAACTTTGCTGGTGTTGAATATTTATTTTTATTCCACTGTGGTCTGAGAAGGTGCATGGCAACATTTCAATCTTATGAAATTTGTTTATGTCTGATTTATTGCCAATTATGTGGTCAGTCTTGGAGTACGTTCCATGTAGTGATGAGTAGAATGTATACTCTGTGGTCATTGGGTGGAGTGTTCTGTACGTTTCAATTAAGTCCATTTGTTCAAGCATCTCATTGAGGTTCCACATCTTGCTGATTTTTTGTCTTGATGATCTGTCTAGGGTTGTGAGTGGGGTATTAAAATCCCCAACTATAATTGGTTAGAGTCAATCTCTTTTTTAAGTTTAACTAGAAGATGCTTTATGAACGTTGGTGCTCCTATATTAGGAGCATATATGTTTAGTATGGATATTTCTTGTTGATGGATTGAACCTTTTATCATTACATAGTGATCTTCTTCATCTTTTTAAGTTTTGGATAGCTTAAAGGGTATTTTGTCTGAGATTGAGATTGCAACTCCAGCTTTCTTTTGTGTTCCATTCACCTGAAATTTTGTTTCCCATCCTCTTACTTGAGTCTGTGAGTGTCCTTTCTGGTGAGATGAGTGTCTTGGAAACAATATATTTTTGCTTCATGATATTTTATCCACTTTGCCATCCTATGTCTTCTCCATAGTGCATTTAGTCCATTCACATTCCGACTAATTTTTGAAATGTGAGTATTTATCCCTATCATAAGGTTCTTGTAGAAGTGTTATTCTTCCTGTTTGTTGTGTTTCTTTTGATTTGGGGGTTGATTCATATGTGTTTTCAATCTTTTTCCTGCACTCTTGTGAAGAACATTGTTGTTCTTTTTTCCTTTTCTTCTGTGTTTAATACTTTCCAAAGTGTTTCTTGTAGAGGTGGACTGGTGGCCGCGTAAGTTCTTAGGGATTGAATATCTGGGAAAGATTTTAATTCTCCCCCACTGATGAAGCTTAGCTTGACTGTGTAGGTTTTTGTTGCTTGAAATTGTTTATCTTTTAGAACTTTGAAGATAGGGCTCCAAGCTCTCCTAGCCTGAAGGGTTTCTGTAGATAAATCTGCTGCTATTCCAATTGGTCTTCCATGGTAGGTAATCTGACCTTTTTCTCTTGCTGCCTTTAGGATTTTTTCTTTTATACCTACTTTGTTTAGGTGAATTATTATGTGTCTAATTCACATAAGAGAAGACCAACTTCTCTTCTCTTTTGTTGTCTTACAGGGATTCTCTGAATCTCTTGTGTTTGAATGATTGCATCACTGATGAGATGAGGGAAGTTTTCTTGAATAATTTCATGGAATGTTTGTTCCAGGGTGGTCTCTGTCTCTCTTTCTACCTCAGGAAGTCCGATTACTCTTAGGTTCAGTCTCTTGAAGGTTTTGTTCTGTCTTTTTAAGCTTCTTTTCTATGTTTTTGACAGTTTGGGTTAGTTCTATATTTTGGTCCTCAAGCTCTGAGATTCTTTCTTCTGCTTGGCTAATTCTGCTTTCCATGCTTATCACTTTGTTGTTTTTTTCATTCACAGTATTCTTTACTGCTGTTGTCTCAGTTATGAACTCCTTCCTATTTTTCTTTTTTCTCTCCTCAATTCTGTTTAATCTCTCTATTAATGTCTTGATGTCTGGGTTTGTAGTTGGAGACCAGTCATTCTGGGGGCTCTTCATTGTTTGCATTCCAAAATCTGTTTTCTCAGTGTCTGACCTTCCTTCTTTTGGTTTTTCTTCATTTGTGGAGATTTTCCTCCCTGCCCTCCTCACTTTTTTCCCCCTCTTCTTTAATTCTATTTTTCAGGGATGACAGAATTGCTTTTACTTCTTTTTGCTAAGTCTCCTATTCTCCCTTATGTGGATCCTCTGGCTTTCTTCACTTCTGAAGCTGGACTATGGATTGGGGCTATACTTTTGGCAGTTTTGAGATTTAGTTGAGAGGGGAAGCTGTGATTCAGGATCTATCTGCAGATCCTAGTATCCACCGATAGGTGTAAGGGCACCCTGCAACCCACTTCCCACTGCCTTACAATCTGTCCATGCAGTGGTGGTTTAGGTTTGCTCCCTGGAATAAATGGGGTAAGAAAAAGGAAAATAATAGAAGAAGGAAGGGGGGGTCAAGAGGAAGGTGGAGTGAGAGAAGAGTAAGGGGGAAACAGACAGACATACCAGCTAACAAATGAAAAGAGGTACAAACACAGAAAAGAAAAGAAAACCCTAGAGCATATAGGCAATCACACAAACACACAGTCCAACAAAATTCCGTCTATTGATGTAGTCTTCCCCTACACAAACAGGGGTTCTAAAGAATAGAATGAAGAAAGAAAAAAATCAGTAAAATAACAAAAGCAAAGCAAGTATGAAAACATTATCAAAACCTGAATGAAAAAGAAAAAAAAAAACTAAGACAAAAGGCAAATAAAAGTGAACAAAACAGTCAAAAAATAAAAATAAAAACTAAAAACAAGGAATCAGACTGGTTCTGAGATCTTTCCTGTATGTCCAGAGTCCCTTCACCTCTGATCTCTAGCCCCTCCCGTCTGCTATCATTGCGGGCAGATAGGGTTACTCATAGCTTGGGTCAGTTGCCACAGGCCTACTAATGGATGGGGGTGAGTCAGATCTAGGTTCACTGGGCTTGCTGCCTGACAGGTCTGCCACACAGATCTGAGTTGTCTGTGTCTGATTCAGCCTGGGGGAGGGGCTTCTGTCTCTCCCAGTTTAGTAAGGTTACCTTAGGCAACAAGTTGGATGTTGTGCAGAGGTTGGCCGGACGATGCAAATCTCTGCCTGATCCTGGGTCAAAGAAAATGGCTGTAGTGGGTGGCCCCTCACCGGGCTTGGACTCCTCTCTGGCTTTTCCAATCCTCTCTCTCCACTGATCAGATCCAGAGCTCCAGCTGATCTGTTATAGCAGGTGGGCCAGGTGCCAGACAATGGGAATCAGCTGGATTCAGCAGGCTTTTCTTAGGCACGTTCCTGTGGGCAGCAGACACTCCTGCAGGGATCTTGCTGGCAGCGCTCCAATCTCAGGGTGGTGGGGGCTTGCAGTTGCCCTCAGACCTGGGTGCATACACCCAAATATCCTCTCAGATGAACTTTCACATTCCAACCAGTGCCTGCTCACTCAGAGAGTCTTTATAAACACTAACCTCCACCAAGACTCTTACAGACTGACCTGTTAGTCGCCATCTTAAACTCCACCAATCCAGGGCTTTTTTTTTTTTTTGTAGGTAGTTTTCTTATGACATAGCCAATTTCCTGGGTTGTTATTGGTCTATTTAGGGTTTCAATTTCTACTTGTTTCGACCTGGGGAAGTTGTGTGATGTCAGGAAATCCTCCATTTCATTTAAGTTTTCAAGTTTGTTTCCATACAAGTGTACACAGAAATCTCTGATAATCTTTTGTATTTCTTTGGAGTCAGTTGTGACATGACTGTGTTAATTTCTGCTTTTTCTCTCTTTTTCTTGGTCAGTCTAGCTAGGGGTCCATCAATCTTGTTTATCCTTTCAAAGAACCAGCTTTTTGTTTCGTTGATTTTTTAATATTATATTTTTATCTTCCATGTCCCATATTTGCTTTTTTATTTTGGTGATTTGGATTCTTCTGCTGAAGTTAGGGTTTTGTGATCTTGCTTTTCTATCCTCCTTAGGTGATTTGTTAGGCTGTTAACTTGTTATCTTTCCATTTTCTTCATGTGTGTTTTTTAGAGATATGAATTCTCCTCATAGTACAGTTTTCATGGTATCCCAGATATTTTTGGCAAGATGATTCTTCATTTTTGTTTGTTTCCAGGAATCTTTTAATTTCTGTTTTGATTTCCATGTTGATCCAGGAGTTGTTCAACATCATGCTATGTAGTGTCCATGTCTTTGTGGGTTTGGGGGAACTTTGTTGGTGTTGATATTTATTTTTATTCCACTGTAGTCTGAGAAAGTACATAGCAGTATTTCAATCTTATGAAATTTGTTTATGCTTGATTTATGACCAAAGTAGTAGTTCATCTTAGAGTATGTTCCGTGTGATGATGAGTAGAATGTATATTCCATGGTTATTGTGTGGAGTGTTCTGTAGGTATCTTTTAAATCCATTTGGTCAAGTGTCACTTTGAGGTTCTGAATCTCCTTGTTGTTATTTTGTCTTGATGATCTGTCTTAAGGTTGTTAGTGGGGTATTTAAGTTCCCAGCTATGATAGTGTTAGAGTCGGTATCTATTTTAGTTTACCTAGAACTTCTTTATGAAAGTTGGTGCTCCTATGTTGGGTGCATATATGTTTACGATGGATATTACTTGTTGATTGATTGAAGTTTTTATCATTATATAGTGAATTTCCATATCTCTTGATTTTTGATAGCATAAAGGATATTTTGTCTGATATTAAGATCACAACTCCTGCTTTCTTTTGTGTTCCATTCACCTGATAATTTGTTTTCCATTCTTTTACTTTGAGTCTGTCCTTTCTGGTGAGATGAGTCTCCTGAAGACAGCATATTGTTGCATCATGATATTTTATCCAGTTTGCCATTCTGTCTTTTCAGTGGTGCATTTAGTCCATTCACATTCAGGCTAATTGTTGAGATGTGAGAGTTTACCCCTGTCATCCGGTTCTTACAGAGTTTGTTGTTGTTGCTGCTGTTTGTTTGTTTGTTGTCTTTCTTTTCATTTGGGGGATGATTCATGTGTGCAGATTTTTTTTTTCAGTTGAAGTGTCACTTCATCGCCCAGGCTGGAGTGCAGTGGCATGCTCAGGACCACCCCAGCATGGACCTGCTGGGCTCAGGTGATCCTTTTGCCTCTGCCTTCCAATTAGAACTACAGGCATGCACTACCATGCCTGGCTAATTTTTGATTTATTGTAGAGATGAAGTCTCTCCAAGTTTCCCAGGCTGTTTTAGAACCCATGGACTCAAGCAGTCCTCTCACCTCAACCTCCCAAAGTGCTGGGATTATAGGCTTGAGCCACCACAGCCAGCCTGTGCATGTTTTTAATCTTTTCCTTGCATTCTTGGGAAGGGTTTTTCCTTCTGTGTTTAATGCTTTTAGTGATTCTTGTGAGTTGATCTGGAGGCAGCCTAAACTCTTAGGGATTGATTGTCTGGGAAGGATTTTAATTCTCCATTGCTGGTGAAACTTAGCTTAGCTAGATAGGTAATTGTTTATGTTTGAGCACTTTGAAGATTGAACTCCAGTCCTTCCTAGCCTGAAGAGTTTCTATAGATAAGTCTGCTGCTTTTCTAATCGATCTTCCCTGGTAGGTAGTCTGACCTTTCTTTCTTGCTGCCTTTAGGATTTTTTCTTTTATACCTACTTTGTATAAACAAATTACTATGTGTCTAGGCATTGTTCTTCTCATTTGTTGTCTTGCAGGGGTTCTCTGAATCTCTTGTGTTCTAATGGTCACGTCTCTGATGAGAAGAGGGAAGTTTTCTTGGATAATTTCATGGAATGTTTGTTCCTGGGTGGTCTGTCTCTCAATCTGCCTTAGGATTCCAGTTAATCTTAGGTTCAGCCTCTTGATGTAATTGTTCATCTCTTAGAGGCTTTGTTCTGTCTTTTTAAGCATCTTTCCTATGTTGTTTTACCTTTCTTTCTTTTTTAAGTTGGAGTCTTGCTCTTTTGCCCAAGCTGGAGTGCCATGGCAGGCTCACAGCCACCACAACCTTGACCTACTGGGCTCAGGTGATCCTTCCACCTCAGCCTTCCAAGTAGCTGGAACTATAGGCATGTGCCACCATGCCCAGCTAATTTTTTTATGTATTGTAGAGATGATACCTCACCAAGTTACCCAGGCTGGTCTCAAACCCATGGGCTCCAGCAATCCTATCACCTTGGCCTCCCAAAGTGTTGGGATTATAGATGTGAGCCACCAGAGTGGCCTATGTTTTTAACTATTTGGGTTAGTTCCATATTTTGGTCCTCAAGCTCTGAGATTCTTTCTTTTGCTTGGTTAATTCTACATTCCATGCTTATCAGTTTGTTATTTATTTCACTCACTATATTTTTTATTGCTGTTATCTCAGTTATCTACTCCTTTATTCTTTCCTCTTGTCTCTTCTCATTTTTATTTATTCTCTCTATTAATATCTTGATATCTAGGTTGTGGTTTGAGACCAGTCATTCTGGGGGCTCTCCATTATTGAATTCTGAAGCCTGTATTCTCAGTTGTTATCTTCCCAACTGATTGAGACCCATATTCTTCCTTTGGTTTTTCATTATTTGTGAATGTTTTCCTTCCCTTATTTTTATCTCTTCTTTAATTCTGTTGTTCAGTGATAGGAGAGATAGCTTTTACTTCTGTTTGCTCATCCTATTCTTCCTTATGTAGATCCTCTAGCTTTGTTCAATTTTGAAAATGGACTGGGGGTGGGGGACTGTACTTTTTGCAGTTTTGAGATTTTATTAAGGGGGGAGCTGTGATTCAGAAGCTGTCTGCAGATAATAATGTACAGTTATATACTCATTCATGTTCATTTCATTTCTCTGTATAACTGTAGACTGTAAAATCCATGAGTACAAGGATCACATGTTTTGTTCATATGATTTATCTAGCACCTAGCACAGTTTGGCACACAGTATACAATATATAAATATTTGTTAAATATGTTCTATGGAAAAATATGATGCATCATCTCCATGGAATAGAATTCCATTAAGTAAGTTCCCAAGACTGACATAAAAAAGGAAGATGTAGTTACTAATGCCCATTGTATATTATCAGAATTATTTCATTAAATAGTCAAGTTATCAGCATGTTCTGTCCCTATAGTAAGTGAATATATTGTGACTAAGTAATAATGATAATAGATATCATTTTTGAATGCTAACTATATAACAAACACTAGTCTAAGTGTTTTATATGTAGCAAAATAAATTTATACTGGAATGCAAATATCAACAAGATTATATCCTTTTATTTTCTGGAAAAACAAACTTGTTTAGGAAACCAAATTGCAATAAGGGTGCATTACTACAATTGACAACAATAGCAATTCTGAAATTTTGAAAGCAGTGAGATGATAATTTTGATAAGTACAAATATTCCTTTAAAAATAAGTTTGTATGAATATTTAAATGTTTATTAAAAACAATGTCTTAAAGGCATACCTCATATTTTTGCCATAGACAAAATTATGAAATGTTTTAATAAATAGGAATTAAATTCTTATGGATTTTGTATCATGGATTTTAATCTAAATGTAAGTCTTTACATTTATTGTTAAATTTCACTTTTTGGATTTAGCCCATATATCTACTAAGGGAGCTTTTAAAATCTATATCTGTTATCCAAATGTTACCTATCTTTTGTAGCTTCTGTTACCTGCAGATATGTTAAGCATGTTTTCATTCATGTCATTTATAAAACTTTCTTTAGAATAGGCCATTTCACATACTACTGAATAGCCTATTGGTTGCAATTGCTTAACTAACAAAATGTATTTCTATTCCAACCCATCAAGACCTACTTTCTCTTATCTTGTGCACAAGGCTTTTATGAGTGACTTAGCAAATACTTTACTGAATTCGTGGTACATTGGACTGACAGTTTTGTTCTTTTTTTTTTTTTTTTCATTAATCAGTACTTTTTATTATGGTTTTGTGGGGTACAGTTAAGGGTTAGGTGTACAATGACGTTTCATTCAGGCACCCTGTAGATAAGAAGTGTTTTCCCATCCCCCGACAGATATTTGCTACTGTTAATCCCATCCCCCTCCCCCCCATAGTTTCCCAGTACCATCAGTCATTTTCTCATAGTATTGCATTGGATGTTCAAGGACCATTATATGAGTGAGAACATGTGATATTCGGATTTTTGTTTTTGTGAGAGGTCACTCAGTATTATAGACTCTAGTTCCATCCAGGTTGCAGCGAAATTCATGATTTTGTTCTTTTTTATGGCTGCGTAGTATTCCATCGTGTATATGTACCACATTTTTTTAATCCAGTCCTCTTTTGATGGGCAGCATGGTTGTTTCCAGGTTCTTGCTATTGTGAACAACGCTGTGATAAACATACGTGTGCAGGTATCTTTTTTATAGAGTGATTTGTGTTCTTCAGAGTATATTCCCAGTAGGGGGATTGCAGGGTCATATGGAAGTTCAACTTTTAGAGCTTTTAGGAATCGCCACACTGCTTTCCACAGAGGTTACACTAGTTTACACTCCCACCAACAGTGTACAAGTGTTCCCTTTTCACCACACCCTCTCCAGC
>NW_007067229.1:0-958 GCF_000164805.1 Carlito syrichta | reverse complement strand
TTTTGTCCATTTAGGAGTATGCTAGCTGTGGGTTCTCGTAGATGGCTTTTACTATTTTTGAGGTATGTTCCCCGTATGCGTAGATGTTCAAGGGTTTTTATCAAGAAGGGGTGCTGGATTTTATCAAAAGCTTTTTCTGCATCTAGTGATATGATCATGTGGTTTTTGTTTTGACATCTGTTGATGTATTTAATTACATTTATGGTTTTACGAATATTGAACCAGCCTTGCATGCCAGGAATGAAGCCTACTTGGTCATGATGGATGATTTTTGAGATATATTGCTGAATCCGGTTTGCTAGGATCTTGTTGAGAATTTTAGCATCTATGTTCATCAAAGACATTGGCCTGTAGTTCTCTTTCTTTGTTGGATCTTTACCTGGCTTGGGTATCAATGTGATGTTGGCTTCGTAAAATGATTTGGGGAGAGTTCCATCTTTGTCAATCGCCTGGAATACCTTCAGTAGGATTGGTATCAGCTCCTCCTTAAATGTCTTGTAGAATTCTGCTGGAAAGCCATCTGGACCGGGGCTTTTTTTTGTAGGAAGTTTTCTTATTACGTGGTCGATTTCCTTGATTGTTATTGGTTTATTTAGGGTCTCAATTTCTTCTTGTTCCAACCTAGGTAGGTTGTGTGTTGTCAGAAAGTCTTCCATTTCCTTCTGGTTTTCAAGTTTGTTTCCATACAAGTGTACGTAGTAGTCTCTAATGATCTTTTGTATTTCTTCAGGGTCAGATGTGACTTCATCTTTTGTGTTTCTGATTATGCTTATTTGGTTTTTTTCTCATTTTTTCTTGGTCAGTCTAGCTAGGGGACCATCAATCTTGTTTACCCTTTTGAATAACCAGCTTTTTGTTTCATTGATTTTTTGTATTATCTTTTTGTCTTCTATGTCCTGGATTTGGGCTTTTATTTTGGTGATCTGGATTCTTCTGCTGAAATTAGGGTTTTTGTGGG
>NW_007067228.1:0-801 GCF_000164805.1 Carlito syrichta | reverse complement strand
TGTGGTCAAATCACTCCTTTTCAGAGAAGCAAAGACCAGTTCTGAAATGGAAATGCAGTAAAGTCATGTGTGTGTGTGTGTGTGTGTGTGTGTGTGTGTGTGTGTATGCGTGCGTGTATGTGTGTAACTTTGACATTATCTTCCATTGAAAATTACTAGTTGGTCACTAAAGGGAAGAATATATAGCTTTTTAAAAATACAATAATGGGGTCTGGAAACTGATCTCATCAGCAAAGGCATCAAGGCTGAGGAGGTATCTGAGAAAGTACTGTATTAGTTATCTATTGCTGCATAATAAATTACCCTAAAACACAACAGCTTAAAGCAAACATTTATTATTTCACAATACCTTAGCCTCAGAAATCCAGTGTAGGTTAGCTGAGTGGTTCTGGCTCAGGGACTTTGATGTGGTTGCAATTAGGATGTAAGCTGGAGCTGCAGACATCCGAAGGCTGCTTGGCCGGAGCTGGAGTGTCAGCTTCCATAGCAAGTCACTCACATGGCTGTTGGCTGGAGGCCTCAGTACCTCATCACATAGGCCTTCCTAGGTTGGCTAAGTATCCTCATGACTTGACAACCAGCTCTACCTGGAGATACAAGAGAGAGCAGAGAAATCACACTGCTTTCTATGACCTGGACTCCTAAGTTGTACTTTCTCATGCTTTTGGTATTTTTTTCTTCTCATTAGAAGCAAATCAGGGAGACCAGCTCACGATCCATGGAAAGGGAATTAGGCTGAACCTCTTAAAAAGGAGGAATGTTAGAGTATTTGATCACATATTTTAAAGCCATCACAGTAAT
>NW_007067227.1:0-720 GCF_000164805.1 Carlito syrichta | reverse complement strand
ATATCAGCCGGCACTAAGAAGGCAAGTAATATCAGATGACACTAACAAGGCAAGTTGTATCAGGCGGAACTAATATGGCAAGGAGTATCAGATGGCACTAATAAGGCAAGGAGTATCAGACGGCACTATTAAGGTAAGCATTATCAGACGGCGCTAATATGGCAAGTAGTATCAGATGGACCTAATAAGGCAAGTAGTATCAGACGGTACTAAAAGGCAAGAAGTACCAGACGGCACTAATGAGGCAAGTAGTATCAGACGGGACAAATAAGGCAAGTAGGATCAGACAGTACTAATAAGGCAAGTAGGATCAGACGGCACTCAAACGGAAAGTAATATCAGAAGGCAATAATAAGAAAAATAGGATCAGACGGCACCACTAAGGCAAGTAGGATCAGATGGCACTAATAAGGCAAGTAGGATCAGATGGTACTAATAACCAAGTAGGATCACATGGCACTAAATCGCAAACAGTATCAGATGGCCCTAATAAGGCAAGTAGTATCAGACGGCACGAATAAGGCAATAAGTATCAGACGGCACTAATAAGTCTAGTAGTATCACACGGCACTAATAAGGCAAGTAGTATTAGACGGCATTAATTAGGCAAGGAGTATTAGACGACAGTAATAAGGCAAGGAGTAGCAGATGGCACTAATAAGGCAAGTAGTATCTGATGGCTTAATAAAGCAAGGATTATCAGATGACACTAATAATGCG
>NW_007067226.1:0-824 GCF_000164805.1 Carlito syrichta | reverse complement strand
TTAAACTTTGCTTATACTGATTTGTGTCCAATTATGTGGTCGATCTTAGAATATGTTCCATGTGGTGATGAGTAGAATGTGTATTCTGTGGTCTTTGGATGGAGTGTTCTATAGGTATCAAATTAAGTCCATTTGGTCCAGAGTCTCATTGAGGTTCCGGATCTCCTTGCTGATTTTTTGTCCTGATGATCCGTCTAAGGTTGTGAGTGGTGTATTAAAGTCCCCAGTTATTATGGTGTTAGAGTCATTGTCTTTCTTTAGTTTTCCTAGAAGTTGCTTTATGAATGTTGGCGCACCTATGTTTGGTGCATATATGTTTAGGATAGATATTTCTTGTTGATGGAGTGAACCTTTTATCATTATGTAGTGGCCCTCTGTATCTTTTTTAATTTTTGATAGCTTAAATGGTATTTTGTCTGAAATTAGGATCGCGACTCCTCCTTTCTTTTGTGTTCCATTCGCCTGAAAATTTGTTTCCCATCCTCTTACTTTGAGTCTGGGTATGTCCTTTCTAGTGAGATGGGTCTCTTGAAGGCAGTATATTGTTGCCTGGTGATATTTTATCCATTTTGTCATTCTATGTCTTTTCAGTGGTGCGTTTAGTCCATTCACATTCAGACTAATTATTGAAATGTGAGAGTTCATCCCTATCATGGAGTTCTTATTGAGTTATTGTTCTTCCACTTGGTTTTTTCTCTTTTTTTTTTTGTCTTTCTTTTGCTTTTGGGGTTGGTTCGTGTATATTTTATTCTTTTCCCTGTACTCTTGTGAAGAACGTTGTTCTTTTTTCCTTTTCTTCTGTGTTTAGTACTTTCTTAAGTCAT
>NW_007067225.1:0-659 GCF_000164805.1 Carlito syrichta | reverse complement strand
AGACCTTTATGAAGACATATAAGGAGTTCTGTGCCAGACTATGTTACTGTCTATCCTACAACTTTCCCTCATAATCTGTTAATGGTTTAATCAAGAGATCCCACATTTTGTGCAAGGTAGCAACAAACCCAACATCAAGGCATGGATTATGGTCCAAGCTGGTGGTTCTCAGCTGGGGCTGGGGCTCATAATTTCAGCCCACCCTACTCAGTTGCATTTGGCAATGTCTGAAGACATTTTGGGTTGTTACAATTTGGAGGTGGCAAAGGGTGCAAATTGTCACTGCCATCAACTGGGAAGAAGCCAGGGATGCTGTAAACATTATAAAGTGCACAGGGTTGCCTCACAATGAATAATCAAAACTTAAATGAGGAAATCTGGTCTAAGCCATGTATGATAACTTTGATCCTTAAACTTCAGGCTTCTTTGAAGCTATAGGTGATCATACATTATGGATTGAATAGTGTCCCCTAAAAAAACAAATATTGAAGTCCTAACTCCTAATGTGGCTATATTTGGAGGTAGATAAATTAAGATTAAATTAGGTCACATGGGGTGGAGCTAATGTGATTCCACTGGGAGGAAGGGACACCAGAGTTACCTGTCTCCACATGCACACGGAGGAAAGACCATGTAAGGATGTCTATAAGTCAGAAAGG
>NW_007067224.1:0-1125 GCF_000164805.1 Carlito syrichta | reverse complement strand
CACTACAGTGGTATCCCCCTTTTATCTCCATCTGAGGGAATTAACCCTGTCGCCCAAAGAAACAGTCATAGCCTCCCCTGAAGCAGTTATCATGCAAAGCACTGCTAATTTTCCACGGGATCCACCACCACTATAACCCTGTTTCCAGATGCACAAAGAGACTTAAGTTCCAGCAGGCTCCTAAAGGAGATATTCAAAGTGTGACCCAGAGGGATCATACTACACTACAAAAAAACTCCATGAGTTTCTAAATTATATAGGCAGAAAGTGGAGGAACATGTCTGGGAATTGATATTAAGGTTGTGGGATAATGATGGAAGGAACTTAAACTTGGGTAAGTCTGAATTTATTGATATGGGTCCACAAAGCAGAGATTCTACATTAATGTTACAGTTCAAGGAGTTAGGAGGGGCACTGACATTTTAGTTGGTTGACTGAAACATGGTTCAAAAGATGGTCCACAGTGAGTAAATTGGAAATATCAATTATTCTTAGTTTAATGTAGAAAAAAAATAATTCAAATGATTAGGAAGACTAGAATGCTAGGGTGAATCTGTCATTTAAGACTTATTCACCTTCACTGAGAGAATCCAGAAGATAAACACTTCACCAATATTTTGAGAAATAAATTTTTGAGGAGAGCTCTAACATCTTTGAAAAGCTTTGTGATTGCTCTTCTCTGTAGTGGTAACCTCAGTCAATCATATGGAAAACCTAAATGCAGTGGCAGTGATTGGAGCATAAGGTGGCAGGGGCCAAAGGCTGTCACTCAATTAATTGCCAAAGTCATTGTGTGTGTAGTTACCTTAATGGACAGCAGAGTCAGACCAGCAGTCACAGTAGTCTGACTCCTGCAGACCTATGGCATAAATCATTGTGTTCCTTCAGTGAAATAGGCAGCCTACTCAACCTTTGTTTGATCTGTACATGCAGAAAAGTTCTAGTAAAGTGAACAAAAGACTAACTTGGGTCATGAGAACAAAGTCATGGAGCCTCAATAAATTCTCAGATGTGAGCCAGTTTACAGACCCAGAATCTCTTCAATAAAGAGGAGGCCAGGTCCCCTAGAGGAAGGATTCTAGGACAAGTAATGAAAATGTGTCCTATTAACCTTTCTCCTAGCCT
>NW_007067223.1:0-755 GCF_000164805.1 Carlito syrichta | reverse complement strand
ATATGGGCAGATGACACAGAGTTTTATAAAGCCTGTGGCATTTATTCTGATTTGGGAAGCCATTGATGGATTTGAGTAAATGCATGATATAATCTGAAGTATGCTTTAAAGATTGCTCCACTGTGTTCAGAAGATACTGTTTAGGGAATGGGGGAAGGAGATAAACTAGTTAGAAGAGAGGCTAAGAGGTAAGACATGGCTTGTGCCCTGGATTAGGGTATGCCAAGAGATAAAATATATCAAGGCAATGTGATTAAGTGAGATAATAAATCTTAAGGTAAAAATACATAATCTGTCACTATTTGTGTCTTATTACCATTACATAATATTCAGTCAGATTATGAATAAGAATGATGTATAACTTCTGCTGTAATCCAGTATATCTATGGATAACTAAACAACCCAGAATTTCAACAGATACTTTTTGAAGTATGAAAAATAAAAATGAAAGAAATTATTTTTTAAACACATTTTTAAAAAATTGACAAAGTGAATTGTAGGTACAGATATGCTGTTCTGCTATCGTTTAATATATGTGACATTCTCATGAGATACACTGCAGGGTATCTCATCACTGAGCAGAACTTACCACAGGATGCAATCATTTTGAATCCACTTCTGACAAATATAATCTTTCAGTTTCCAATTTAGACTATTAAAAAAACATTTTCTTCAGATTAAAAATGTACACTTGCCGGGCTCGGTGGCTCAGCCTGTAATCCCGTGCCTTTGGGAAGCTGAGGTGAGTGGATTGG
>NW_007067222.1:0-783 GCF_000164805.1 Carlito syrichta | reverse complement strand
AGTTTCACGACTTTTACAATCCTTGCCCAATGTATGATGTCTAGGCTGTAAATTCCCTTTACTCTGGCAAGCTTAATGCCGCTGTGAGATACCTCTGATACCTGGCACCAGGAAGTCAATTTCTGAAAAGACAAAGTCGGCAAAGTTAATTTATTTAAAGTGTGCATTTCTTTAAAAGCATAGCTTCTACTCTCTCATCATTGTGTCAGGGTTTAAGAACAAGGTGAAAAATGGCTTCCCACTCTCTGCCTGCCCTTTCAGTAGGTATCACACTCCCAGACTTTAAACTTTGTTAAAAAGTTACAATAATCAAAACAGCCCAGTATTAGTACAAGAACAGGCATATAGACCAATGGAACAGAATAGAGATTCCAGAAACAAAACCTCAATTTCTCAACCAATTCATCTTCGACAAAGCCTTCATCACCAATCCCTGGGAAAAGGAGAACCTATTCAGTAAATGGTGCTGGGAAAATTGACTGACCGCATGCAGAAGATTAAAACAAGACCCCAGCCGGGCTCGGTGGTTCAGCCTGTAATCCTGCACCTTTGGGAGACTGAGGTGAGTGGATTGCCTGAGCCCGCGGGTTCGAGACTCACCTGGGCAGTGAGACCTCATCTCTACAATAAATCAAAAAATCAGCCGGACGTGGTAGCACATGCCTGTAATTCCGGCTACTTGGAAGGCTGAAGCTGAAGGATTGTCGGAGCCCAGCAGGCGAGGCTGCGGTGGCCGGGAGCGGCCACTGCACTCCAGTCTGGGTGACTGAGTGAGACTCCAAG
>NW_007067221.1:0-763 GCF_000164805.1 Carlito syrichta | reverse complement strand
TGAGTGGATTGCTGAGCCCGTGGGTTCGAGACACACCTGGGCAACTTGGTGAGACCTCATCTCTACAATAAATCAAAAAAATTAGCCAGGTGTGGTAGCTCATGCCTGTAGTTCCAGCTATTTGGAAGGCTGAGGCGGAAGGATCACCAGAGCCCAACAGGTCGAGGTTGCAGTGACCAGAAGCAGCTACTGTACTCCAGTCTGGGTGACAGAGTGAGACTCCAACTCAAAAAACAGAAACAAAAACAAAACAAAACAAAACAAAAAAGAGTACATCTGAAATACAGAAGATCTCTCAGAGTGTCTCTTACTATCCCCATGCTCTAGGATTAAGTTCAGTGCAAAACTAAATCCAACCCAGGCCCAGTCCTTTCAGAAACAAAGATTGGGTTTGGATCACACTGCAAGGTGAAGAACCACAACCAGCTGGAGTTCCTGCTGAAGAAAAAGGGAATACAGAATGAGCAGCAAACAAAGGTAGCTCCAAATGGCAGCTATGATTACGTGACCAGTCACAGAAACCAGGACTGATATTGTCAGAGTATTTCCTCCTTATTTTATTCTGAACACGTGTGTGTGTGTGTGTCAACCAAGTATCTCTGTTTTCTTTCTCTCTTATTTATGTCACAGTATTAAGTTATAGGATATAAGAAGAATAAACGAAGGACTGTCTTCATTTATTGGTGCTGCTATATCAAGGCATCTGAGACTGGGTAATTTATAAGGAACAGAAAATTACATTTCATTTTTGGAGACTGAGAAG
>NW_007067220.1:0-753 GCF_000164805.1 Carlito syrichta | reverse complement strand
CCAACAGCGTCGAGCTCGGATCCAAATCGAGAACACAATCCCAGCTGGGCTCGGTGGGTCAGCCTGTAATCCCACGCTTTGGGAGGTGTAGGTGAGTGGATTACCCGAGCCCGCGGGTTCGAGACTGCCTGGGCAACTTGCGGAGATCTCATCTCTACAATAAATCAAAGACTTAGCCGGGCGTGGTAGTGCGTGCTCGTAGTTCCAGCTACTTGGAAGGCTGAGGCCGAAGGCTCGCCAGAGCCCAGCAGGTCGAGGTTGCGGTGGCGGGGAGCGTGCCTCTGCACTCCAGTCTGGGCGACTGAGTGATACTCCAACTGAATCAAAAAAAGAACACAATCCCTTTTACAACAAAGACACACACACACAACTTGAAATAATTTTATATAAGGAGATGATGCATGTCTACAAAGAGAAATACAAAATATTGTTGAAAAAAATGAAAGAGATACAGACAAATTGAAGACCTCCCAACTTCATGAATCGAAGGAATCGACATCACTGAAATGTTTGTACTGCCTAAAGCAATCTGAAGGTTCAATGCAATTTCTATCAACCCACGAGTTCCACTTTTTACAGAATTAGAAAAAACAATTCTGAAATTTACATTAAAGCAAAAAAGAGCCCAAATAACCAAAGACTTTATAATAAAAAGATTTTTAGGGAAGGAGAACCCCTATCTTAGAATTAACTCCCTATTATCAAAAGTCAGACATTTCCTGGCTTTTAATGATGTTGGCTCTTCTGCAAAAG
>NW_007067219.1:2658-3105 GCF_000164805.1 Carlito syrichta | reverse complement strand
GCCTCGACCTGCTGGGCTCTGACATCCTTCCACCTCAGCCTTACACGTAGCTGGAACTACAGGCATGCACTATCACACCCGGCTAATTTTTTGATTATTGTAGAGATGAGGTCTCGCCAAGTTGCCCAGGCAGGTCTCGAACACGCGGGCTCAGGCAATCCACTCGCCTTAGCCTCCCAAGGCACGGGATTACAGGCTGAGCCACCGAGCCTGGCTGAACAACCATTTCTGATGAGCACCTTGCAAACTAACAACTGAAACCACTTCCGTGAACTCAGGCATTGATGGATTCATCTTACAAAAACAAGGTCAAATTTTCCACTGGTTTTATATTGCTCTACTTTTTCTAAATTTATGATAAAAAAAAATAAGGATGTCTTGCCAGGTGCGGTGGCTCATGTCTGTTATCCCAGCACTTTGGGAGGCCAAGGAGAAAGGATTGCCTGA
>NW_007067219.1:0-845 GCF_000164805.1 Carlito syrichta | reverse complement strand
ATTCCAACTAAAAAAAATTTTAAAAATTAGCTGGGTGTGGTAGCACACAGCTGTAGTTACTGATACTGAAAGGCTGAGGTGGAAGATTGCCAGATTGCCAGAGCCCAGCAGGTTGAGGCTGCTGTGGTCGGGAACATGCCACTGTACTCCAGCCTGGGCTACAGAGTGAGACTCCAACTCAGAAATAAAAAGCAGAGAGACCAAGATTACTCTTTCATGGTTGACCCCAGACAAGGATGGGGGTGAGGCCTTTTTAAGCAACTTTCTCCAACTGCTTTTCAGGCTCAGTATGTGAGTGTGAGAGCTTCTCAAGGTATGCTCCCAGGACTACTGAGGGCATAATCCCTCTGGAAGGCTTCAGGGCATTTTTTTTCTGTGTGCCAGAAATCAGGATTTCTGGGGGATGGACCACGAGCCCCTCTGCGCCCCTGGACCTACCATTAGTGGGCTAATTCCACCTGAATGTGACTTTCTAACTCTGTCCCATCCTTCTCTGTGCAGTTACTTCCCACAATTGGATGATATCTGGCAGCAATGGGGGAGCACTGCAGGTCACTGTTGTCATTGCTACTGCCCATAATTTGCCCACGTACTCCTGGCGGCCCACAGGCTTTTAAGAAATTAACTTCAACTGGTCCCGGTGTCTCAGCCTGTAATCCCTCGCCTTGGAAGGTTGAGGTGAGTGTATTGCCTGAGCTCGCGGGTTCGAGACCCGCCTGGGCAACTGGGCGAGACCTCATCTCTACAATAAATCAAAAATTAGCCGGGTGTAGTAGCACGCGCCTGTAGTTCCAGCTATTGGAAGGGTGAGGTGGAAGGATCGCCGGAACCCAGCAGGTCAAGGT
>NW_007067218.1:0-754 GCF_000164805.1 Carlito syrichta | reverse complement strand
TCATGGTGGCCAAAGTGAAGAGCTTGATTTGCAAGAAACAGAATGCTCAGACATTAGGGGTCTCATAGTGGTTGTTCTCAATGCAAATCAATAATTTCTTCATTAAAATATATGTTCCAAATTTGTAGATTTTCTTTTTATTGTCACAATTTTCTTAAAGCTTGCATTAGCTTTGGGCCCTAACTTAAAAATTGAAAGATCAGATAATAGCAAATAATCACTATACTGTTATTACTAGCTCACCTTCAACTCTATCTTAAATTGAGGCACAAAAAGTTTACTTTCTTAAAATCAGGATGTATGGCACACATTGAGGAAAAAAGGAAGGGAGAAGGGAAGGACTGGTAGAAAGAGTGCATCTTAATGTTTGACTTGGGAATAATATCTCAGATTTGGGATGCCTTTGGCAATTCAACACCTTTGACTAATAGTTTGAGTTAATCAATCAGCAACCTGTATTCAGTATTCCTTTCATGTCTTGCTGTGTTTTACCTGAATGCTTTTCCTAATAGAATCCATTAGTTTGAAGGAAGCTACCAATGTTCATAGTTGAACCATCATTTTAGTACTCATTCCATTAACAGCTAACTCAGTAGTATTTAAACATTCCTGCATTTTTACTCTATGTAATATCCTGATGCCTTAGAAAGGTAGAGTACTGGGATTATGACCATGTTACTGATGGAGAACTAGAAAAACAAATTATATAATTTAAACAGGCAATAGGAACAAATTCAAACCTTGGTAATTTGAG
>NW_007067217.1:0-783 GCF_000164805.1 Carlito syrichta | reverse complement strand
TCTGACTTCCTGAGTTAAAAATTCCTTTCCCCATGTTCCCAAGTACCCAGGCCCTGGATGCTAACTTTATCATACAGCATTAAACTGCTTGTCTTGTTCCTTCTCTCCCACTGACCAGTAGCAAATTCATTGTGTTGTTCATCTTTGTATCCCTACCAACTAGGGCTAGTGCCTGCAGTAGCAGACCTATTCAAATTAAGCAAATCGAAACAAACATGAAACCCCCACTTAACTGAAGGAAGGCTGCTGGTTCCTGGACATAGAAGTAATTTGTTCAGACAGTCGCTGTGCTATAGGAGTTTACAGGTCAGCGCTGGACCCATTCTGTCCACTGCAGTTAGTGAGCTGCCAGAATCGAGTCCTGTGGTCAGACCCAGGGACAACAGAGCAACGCACTGCCATCGGAGGTGGAAAGGGCCAAGGAAAAGGATTCATTCTTCTCCTCCACAAATATTTGTGTCAATCATCGTAGCATACGCAGCGCTTAATATCCATGAAACACCAGGTGATGGGATGCAACAGCAAAGAAAACTGCGGTGGCACATGTCCTGGTGGACATCACTGTGTGGCGAAAGATGACAGGCAGTGGACGGAATTATGTAAAATTATGCTAGATGTGGAGCAGAAAAATAACAGAGGGTTGAAATTCTCTAAGGACGTGAGCTCCTTTGGCGGGGGCAGCCGTGAGCGGGCTTTGAGCAGGAGTGGTCATGAACGGTACAGTCTGCAGCGGGTGGGAAGACTGCAGGCAAGAAGAGCTGGGATTTTAAGATGCAAATATTT
>NW_007067216.1:0-727 GCF_000164805.1 Carlito syrichta | reverse complement strand
GTGGGTTGAAAAGGGGAGTGGAGAGATAGAGGAGTAAAGGGGGAAACAAGCGAGTGTGCCAACAAATAGAGAGAGAGGCCTATACTGAAACAGATAAAAACAATAGACCACCGCTACAGTCGAACCAACTCTCATACAAACAAAAATAAAACATATAGTGATGCTAGCATACCAGCTATCCAACCATCTTATTAGTGTGCTGTTCCTCTATACAAAGACCTGGTTCACAGACAGAATAAAAGAGAAGAAAAGGAAAGGGAAAAGAGAAAAAAGGGAACAATACAGTAGGAATAGAATTAAGTCATTAAACTAATAGAATCAATGAAGCACACTCTGAGACATTTCGTTTAAGTCCAATGTCCTTTCAGGTCTGATTTCTCGTTTTTTTTTTTTTTTTTTTTTTTTTTTTCAAGCTGGTAAATTAGTTTGCAGTTAGGGTCAGTTCCCCTGATCTGCTGTGAAGGACAGTTCAGAATAACCTCGGTTCAGAAGTTTAGTCTATGTCTTTATGAAGCTTGTCTCTCCCGTTTCGGTGTTGTTACCTTGAATCGCCAGCAGGTGGTGCTATCTCATCTGCTCGCCCCAGAGGGGGTGGGGCCGGACAGGAACAAGATGGCTGCCTGCCTCCGAGCAGGCAACAGGAGCCCCGCGCCGGGTGGGCAGGACAGTCTCCGTCGCAGGAGCGGTGGCAGCGATCCCAGCAGATCTTCCCTGAAGCGGTTTGATG
>NW_007067215.1:0-607 GCF_000164805.1 Carlito syrichta | reverse complement strand
TGGAAAAAATATTCAGGATTACACATCCTGAGGAGCACTGTCGTTTGTCACAAGAAATGCAGAAATATTAGACATTAACTTGGTTTCCAAGACTTCCCTCATGAATTTTGGTGGACAGTTGATTATTTATTACATTTTCATAACCGTAACTTCTTTAGGTAATCAGCTCACATTAACTTTCCCTTGAGGACAGAAGATTTATCATTCACTCAATCATTGACCCAGCAAATAGTTTTGTGTAAAATAAAACAGAAGGATCCAAAGCAGAAGAATGGTCAGCGCAGGGCATTTCAATTTGGAACAGGTTGGGACCCCACATCAAAAAAAAAAAAAAAAGAAAAAGAAGAAAGAGAGGGAGAAAAAAAACAGCCTAGGGCCTGATGACTTCACAGATGAATTTTTCCAAGCAGTTAAAAAACAAATATGTTTAATTCAAACTATCCACAAAAATCAAAGAGACAGGAATAATTCCAACTGACAATATGAAGCCAGAATTACTATGATAGCAAAACAAGACAGAAGCACAAAAAGAAAAAAACAAACAAAGAGAACCACAGACAAATATCATTGATGAACACAGGCATGACAAAGTCTTAGCAAAAAACCA
>NW_007067214.1:0-462 GCF_000164805.1 Carlito syrichta | reverse complement strand
CAAACAAAAAGCATGTTTTTCCTCATAACATCAGGATACATTTGAAATAAAATTGGGAAAAAATAGGTAATTAATAGGTACACATTCCCTTTAAAATATCTTATATCTATTGTAGTTTTGCACTGAATGTATTATTTCAGGTCAGAAAACTTTATTTTCTTTAAAAAGAAAATATTTTTAAAATTAAAAAACCTGATTCAGATGTACCTATATTTGCTATAAGAACCTAAGTAATTATTAGAAAATCCTTCTCTTTTCTGTGGGATTGTTAGAAAGCTGATCATACCTTGGTACTCAGTTACATTTCAGATCACCAATAATTTGTGAATGTGGTCATCAGAGAAAACCACAATTCTCTAACGATACTGTCCTGCCCAGAGGCCTGGCCCAGAGTAGGAGAGGCTGTGTTGGTCTCCTGGATTTGTTTGCTGTAGACTCCTCTGACTTAGAGGCAGAATCCAC
>NW_007067213.1:0-611 GCF_000164805.1 Carlito syrichta | reverse complement strand
TTCATCAAAGATATTGGCCTGTAGATCTCATTTTTTGTTGGATCTATACCTGGCTTGGGTATCAATGTGATGCTAACTTCATAAAAATGATTTGGGGAGGGTTCCATCTTTCTCAATCGCCTGAAATAGCTTCAGTAGGATTGGAATCAGTTCCTCCTTAAATGTCTTGTAGAATTCTGCTGGATAGCCATCTGGTCCAGGGCTTTTTTTTGTAGGAAGTTTTCTTATTACATAGTCAATTTCCTTGATTGTTATTGGTCTATTTAGGGTCTCAATTTCTTCTTGTTTCAACCTAGGCAGGTTGTGTGATGACAGAAAGTCCTCCATTTCCTTGAGGTTTTCAAGTTTTTTTCCATACAAGTATACATAGTAGTCTCTGATGATCTTTTGTATTTCTTCAGGGTCAGATGTGACTTCATTTTTTGTGTTTCTGATTGTGCTTATTTGGGTTTTTCTTTCTTTTTTTTTTGGTCAGTCTAGCTAGAGGACCATTGATCTTGTTTATCCTTTTGAAGAGCCAGCTTTTTGTTTCATTGATTTTTTGTATTATCTTTTTGTCTTCTATGTCCTGGATTTGGGCTTTTATTTTGGTGATCTGGATTCTTTTGCTG